>NC_079370.1:22300753-22600753 GCF_021018895.1 Seriola aureovittata | reverse complement strand
CATGTTGAAGTAACGCCTATGTGAGAGTGCAGCCTCTAAAGAGTAGTCGCTCCAGTCGTGCCCTGTTTCTCCTATTACATCCGCCCAATTACCACCGATGGAAGCATAATAGTCGAAGTGAGGGCCTTCGGTGAAACCGCTCCGTAGTAAGGCTGAGTAAGGAATTAATATCACTGTGCTATCATTGGCGGGAGAGCAAAACACTAGGCCTGTATGCGATGTTTGTGCAGTATTTTCGCAAGAATTTCGGCCAGCCCTGCGTTTTGGATGTACAGGGACGTTTTCACCCCCTTTTTGGGTCTTGTGAAGGGCAAGTCTGTCGGTTAGCAAGAGTATTAACGTGACTATGATGATGGAGACGAGACTGATCCCCAGTAAAGGTTTCCACTTCCCATACAACATTTTAGCAAGCAAAACCTTTCAAGTGACGAGCTGTTACTACAATATAGTCTATGGCGGGGTTACCCCAGAGACAGCTTTTAGACCTTCTATGTTTCACAATATTCTCAGTCACACAACTCTTTTAGCAATGGCTTTTAAGAATATAACACAAGAGTATAGAAATCACTATAATTTCAATGGTTCTCGTCTAGGGTATATAAACACTAGAGGTCTCACAGCTTGGTTGAACCAGTGGTGTACAGGTGTATAAGAGCCCAAAGAAAGGTCATAGTCACCACAGCCCAGCTGAGGATGAAGAGAGTAAGTTTCCTCATCTTCTTGACTCCACGACGATCCTGGTTGGTGGTTTGGCACACCACGTGTTGGAGAGGAGCGCTTTTTCACCTCCTCCCACAGGGCTATTGGTTAGACTACCTCACCCTGATGCCACCCGGGGATTATTCTGCCCCTTCTTGTTCGGTGGTCTTTGTTTTCTGATGTTGTTCACGCAGCTCAGTGCGTGTCTGTTCCAGCGTCCTAGCGGGAGCGTCTGATGCCGCGCACTGGCTCCAGTGGAACCACGTGTCTCCTTTGCCGTTCAGCCGAACAGCATGTGAGGTTCGTTCCTTTACCTGGTACGGACCCGTCCACCTTGGCTCCGTCCACTTTCTTTTGATCACCTTTAATAGCACCCACTCAGTGTCCGGTGGAGCCGCTGTCTCTCCTTTGGTCCTTTCTCCAACCTGCTTCGCGTACTCTGAAACAAGATTCTGCAGAGCATGAAAATACTGTCTGTGGGTTAGAGATTGATTATCCTGTGTCAATCCAACGAGTTTGGATTGAGGACCTGGAAACATTCTCCCAGCAGTTAGTTCAAATGGAGTAAATTTCGTGCTCTGGTTTACAGAGCTGCGTACTGACATGAGCGCCAGTGGCAGCGCATCCAGCCAATTCATCTTGGTCTGTGCACATATTTTTGCCAGCTTGTTTTTAAGAGTTTGGTTCATTCTCTCAACCTTCCCTTGAGACTGGGGGTGATAGACCGAACCAAACTTGTGTTTAAGTCCAAGCATTTCTTCCACCTTTTGCAGATCATGGTTTTTGAAGTGAGTCCCATTGTCAGATCTGATTTTTTCAGGAAAACCATGTCTTGGGATGTACTGATTTATCAGGAACTTTACCACTGTCTTGCTGTCCTCCTTTTTCGCTGGGAGAACTTCTGGCCAACCTGAGTATGCATCCACACATACCAACAAATACCTGTATCCCCTAACTGAATTTATCATATCTGTGTAGTCTATGATAATTTCTTTCCCTGTCTTCGTTTCAAGAGGGAAACGTCCAGGGTGTGGTCTGACGGTTGGTCGTGTGTTGTACATTGTGCATTCAGGACAAGTATTTACATGATATCTACACATATCTTTCAAAAATGGATGCCACCAATTTTCCAAGTTTCTCAACATCTGTGCAGCCCCGACATGTCCCACACCATGTGCCTCGGTCAATGCTACTACCTTGATGCCAGGTGGCAGAACTATTCTGCCGTCTGGGCCTCGCCACAGGCTGTCGATTTTCGTGCAGCCTCTGGCTCTCCACAGGGATTTTTCTTCCGGTGATGCTTTGTTTTGCTCTATTTTTATGTGTTCGAGTTCTGTGTTTGTGTCAGTGTCTTTTTCTGAACAAAACATCATCATATTATGTACATACCCTGCTGCCTGTTTAGCTGCTGTGTCTGCTGCATCGTTACCTTGTTTGGTGGGTGTGTGAGTTTTCTCATGGCCTCTGCATTTGACTACTGCTACTTTCTGCGGTAGCATTAGTGCTTCTGCAAGCTGTTTCATTTCAGTTTCATGTTTTATGGGTTTATTGGATGCTGTGAGGAATCCGGTTCTCTGCCACTGTGGTAGTTCTACGTGCACTGCTCCTACTGCATAGGCTGAGTCTGTGAAAATGTTGACATTCTGTCCTGTTCCTAGTCTGAGTGCTTCGATAACTGCCATTATTTCTGCTCTTTGTGCTGACTGTGACCCAGCGATTCTTTCTGCTTTCAGTGTGTGCATCCCTTGCTCTGTCCGCTCTACCACTGCATAAGCTGATATCAGTCCTTGTCGCTCATGTCTGTAGCAGCAACCGTCTGTGTACAAGTTTCTGGCTTCCTCTAACGGTTCTGCCTGCAGATCAGGTCTGATTTTCTCTTCCTTCTGCACTGTGTCTGCGCACTGATGTGGTTTACCTGTACTCATCTGATCTGCCATGTTGATTCCATCGTGTGTGAAAATTAAATTGGGCGCTTCTAGGATTTTTGACAGGCGTCTTTGTCTCAGTGCAGTGAGTGTGAATGTTGCCGAGTTGACGTAGGCTACAACGCTATGTGTAGTCAGTACATGTAGCGGGTGATCCATGACTATGTGTGCTGTTTTCTGTATGATTTTTGCGATTCCAGCGACGTGTTGTGTGCATACAGGGTGTCTTTTTTCCATGTTGTCGAGCATTGTGCTGATATACATTAGCACTTTTCTGTCTCCCCCTTTTTTCTGGAACAGCACGCCGTTAACACAGTGTGGTGTTCCAGAAACATCAAGATAAAACGTGGAGGAGTAGTCGGGGACTGCAAGTTCAGCAGCTATTGATAGTCGTTGTTTTAACGCTATGAACGCTGCTTCCGCGGTTGTTGTCCAGTTTAACGGAGCTGTGAGTTTGCGCATACCGTGCTCACGGATGAGGTCTCGGAGTGGAGTCGTCAATCCTGTATAATCGGCAACATAGTTTCTGCTGTAACCTGTGAGGCCAAGGAAGGAGAGCATATCCTTCACTGTGTTGGGTTTAGGGTGATGTAGAATGGTGTCACGATGTTCTGGGGACAGACCTGACCCATCTTGAGAGATTTGTCTCCCCAGGAAAGAAACAACTCTCCGAGCAACCTGTAGCTTTGATTTGCTCGCCTTAAACCCTTTCTCAGCCAGGCGTAGGAGGACCTGTTCGGTGGCTTGCAAACACAGTGACGCTGTTGGTGCCGCGAGTAGTAAGTCATCAACATACTGTACCAAAGTGGTGTCAGGGGGTAGGTCACAGTCAGCTAGGATATCTTTTAGCACTTGATTAAACAAACCAGGCGAGAGGGCAAACCCCTGTGGCAGGCGAGAGTAAGTCAGCTGGGCACCCTGATATGTGAAAGAGAAAACGTCTCTACAGTGTTCGGCTAGTGGCAGACAGAAGAATGCATTAGCCAGGTCAATGCATGTGAACCACTGATGTCGCGGGTCTAGGTTAGTGAGCGCAACGTAAGGGTTAGGAACAGGGGTAGTCTTGGTTTGAAGGGCAGCGTTGATAGCTCTTAGGTCATGTACCATGCGATATTTACCTGTGCCTTTCTTTTCGATAGGCAGGATGGGTGTGTTCCAGCTGGATTGTGACTCTATCAGCACCCCCTTTTCGAGTAGGCCATTGATAGTGTCTGCGATGCCAACTTCAGCGTCGTGTTTATGAGGATACTGCGGAAGCCAAATGGGTTGCGGTGAAGCCAATGCGAACGATATCGGAGGACAGTCAACCAGTCCAACGTCAGTAGGACCAGCAGACCATAATGTATCGGGTAGAGAGTTAAGTAGGTTTGCAGCATCAGGGTGATCTGTTTTTTCACGGCCATGGTGGCGAGAGATCTGGACATGCTCCACGAGTGCCTGGTCTGTGCAAGAGACCCTGATTTTGTATGTCTGTGCTGTGGGGGAGTACATAACCTGTGGTGCAATCAGTTGCCAATCAGTTTGTTGTTCTGCAGTCTTCACAATCGAACCCAACTCCTTCGCTTGATGGTCAGGATGGAGGGCAAGAGATACATGGGGAGCTGCCTCGTCCCCCATCATGTACCACTGTTGTTGAGCGGGCAAGAGAGTTACTCCTGCTGCTACGCCTATGGGAGCCACATAAATACTTTCAGTGTCAATGCTCCATTCGGTGCCCTCAATGTCGTTACTGAATTGTTCTTCGTACCACTCAGTATTCTGTCTGTCATAAAACAACGTAACATGGGGAGGGTCAGGAGGGGCCACATAAGGGTGTAATTGGGAGATCCAGGGCTTCCATTCTAGATAGGCCGACAGGATTCCACCCTTTTCCTGAGGTTCACTGTGCAACAAGCCCCAGTAGATGTCGGCCGCTTTTTCAACGACTGGTTGGATGAGGTACTGGCTGGAGTGCCCAGCACCAACGTTATCACAGGGTAGTTGCGTACCGTCGGGAAGGGAAACGGTGAGACCAACAGGGGAACACAAAATGGTGGCACCCAGGCGGGTTAGTAAGTCTCGACCCAGGAGATTAGAGGGCACATCGGGGGAATAAACGAAAGGATGCAACACAGTCTGATTTCCTAGCTGCGTGGTAAGAGGCTTGGTGTAAGGCAGTGTCGTTGGAACCCCAGAGAAACCCATGACTGTGATGACTTCTGTTGATAGCAAGTTCTTTTGTACAGTCTTAATCGTGGAAACAGTAGCACCTGTGTCCACTAGGAAAGGCAGTGTGTCCTGATTGACCGCTACTGGCAACACTGGTTCTGCCGTCAAGTGTTGCTCAGGGCTTCTCTGTGGGGTGTTTCAATCTTGTTCCGGCCAGAGGGGGAACTGAGTCATAGTTCCTCCTGCAGGTGGCAGTGCCTGATGATCATCCCCACGTCCTCCTCTTGAACTTCCCCTGTTCTGGAACCCTCCCCTTTGGTGGTAACCGCCCCTCATTTGTTCCTTGACGTGATAGTGCGGGCAGTCTTTTAACCAGTGGGAGGGATCGGCGCACAGGAAACAGGCACGGTTTCCTCCTTGAGACCTTCCCCTGGAAGCACCTCTCTCTCCCCCACCCCGTCGACCTCCCCTTCCCCTATACATTCCACCACCACGTTTGTGAAAAGGCACCCATGGGGGAGTAGGAGACAGGTCCGGATAAGCCGGTGAGTTTTCTCCATCCCATTCCTGAGCTGACTGTACCAGAACCTTAATCTGATCTTTCTTGCCCTTTCTCTTATCATTTACCTCCTCCCTGGCCTTAGCTAGCTGTAATTTTAACAGCTGGGCTTGAAGGTCTGCCTGTTCTTTCTCTTCCTGCTGTGTTTTGTCTTGAGCAGCGGTGAGGTGGTGGACAAGATGTTTTTCCCACACGCATGACTTGCAGCCTAACATATCAGGATTGTTTATCATGGCATCTCGCACAGACTCAGGGACACCACTCAATACTGCTTGACGGAACCACTCAGTTTGTGAACCCACGTTACCTGGACAATGTCCAGTTTGAGTGGTCCAAAGTTCTTTAGCACTGCTAAGAAATTGTCTGGGGTTCTGCTTGGGGTCCCATCTCAATTTGGGCATCGTTGCAGAGTTAGGCAGAGGAAAATGTGAGCGCATGGCCCGACCTATTTCAGTGCTGCAATTAGTGAAAGTTGTATCGTCTGTCAGGGTGATAGTTTGAGCGTCAGTCTCTATGTCTCTAAGGTTGGTGGAGGTCATGCATCTGGCTGCTATTGCTCTAAAGTCTCCTAGGGCCAATGTCTGTCCGGCAGTTAGAGCATCTAATTTATTTAACCACAGGCTGCCTCCGTCTGTGACAGGGGGCAATTTGTCGACTAAGGCTTGTATATCACCGAGAGAGAATGGCTTATATCTAGGAGGTTGGCCTGGAGCTGTGGCAGTGAGTGGAAACTGCGTGGCGCTAGGGACGCCAAGCTCACGTCCTGAACGCAACGTCATTGTCCGCACTGTCTGGCCTACTTTATTACGCAGCGGAGTAAGCACCGGGTCTATCTGTTCACGCCGCCTATGCCTGGCTTCTTGTCTATGATCTAGCTCCTCCCATGCTTCATCAACCGTCTGTGTGTTGTGATGCAAAAGTTGTTTTAATTCAGCGCGAGTTTGGAGATCATCGACTGAATCTGCATCTAGGTTAGTTAACTCACACTCTAGGTCAAGCAGCAGATCCATTTCCTGTCTCTTTCCTTCCCACTGACCTAAGGCTGTAAGTGTAGCTTTACTCTTTTCTCCTGTTCGCTGTGACTTTACCTCAGTGAGTAACTGTTCGTGTTGTTGTTCTACATCCTGCCTCAGTGACCCAGCGGTCGCCTCCAACATGGCTTCTGCCTGTCTCTGCAACTTACAGTATACTTCTTCCTGTGCTTTACACCGCTGTGCCTCTTCCAGGTACCTGCGGTATTTTGTCGCTGCTTCCTCCCTCATCTTTCTTACCTCAAACCCTTGTACTACTCTCCCTTCCGACGTTGTGGCTGTCTCTACTGAAGAGGTGGATGCTTTACTGGATGTCTCAGTCTGACAAGGCTGTGATGTGTTACATGTGATTAATGCTGTGGGTGAAGGGTGTGTATGTGAGGGCGGTGGAGCAGGCGCCGGAGCAGGGAAATATGCTGGCTGCATTTGGTGCGGGCCAACAGTTGCATGGGACGTGTCATGTTTTTGTGACCTGGAAAGATTACTCCCGGCCAAAATGTCACATTCTTCACTTAAATCTGGAGCCCCGTGTGGAGTGATCTGCATCGTACCTTTTTCAATGAAAAATGATGGATACATGCCCTGAGGTGGAGGCGCATATGGAGGTGGACGTGTGGGGGTGTCAGATGCGATTACCGGTTTGGAGGAGGGATCTTGGTGCTTCAGGTGCAGATGTTTGGTGCTTTGCCAACAGAGAGCCAGTTCAGACCATCCCTGGCGCTCCCTCTCCCACTCGTTTTCCTTCTTTTTCCAGCCTCGTTTCTGTAACACACCTGAACTCTTTCCCTGTTCTACTGCTTCTCTCTTTTTAACAGTAGCTGTGTTTACTTTATCTATAAGTAATTGTCCCAGGGGTCCCCTATGTTCCAATGTTTTCCCCATATTAGTGATCAATTTTTCCATTTTCTCTTTAGCTTTATTCACTTTTTTATTTTTATCCGCCAGCTTACTGACAGCACCTAGGGCATTGGCTGTAGTTTCCAGCTGCGTCAGCAGAGTCTGATAAGGACCAGCTGGACCCCAACCACCATCGTCTATTTCTTTATCATATTCCTCATCCATTTTAGCTAGACTCTGAGCTCCACAGCTCTATTACGGCCGTAAGAAACCAGAAATGACTACGTTAGCCCTCTGCACTCTTTGGAAGACAAGCTTCTAGGCTGACGCTATACGTCAGTCCGGTCTTCCACTTGGTGTCCTATCACAAGAGCTGCAGAGTTTTAGATCCGATATTTTCTCACTCCGTTCATCAACTGGGTGTTTTAGCCCCCACCGCTCTCAGCTGTACTCGCAGAGGGGCTTTCGCCGCTCAGCTGTTCCTGAACGACAGCGAACTGGTGACGTTCGTTATCACCGCTAGGTAGCCCCGTCACTTTTACTCAGCATTAACTGACCAAACTGGACCATTCACTGTCGATGCTGAGCGCAATGGGTATTCACACAACAATTTGCTCAGAGTCTTATTCTCCCACTCCCATACTCTTCTAGCAATAACTTCAGAACACACAGTTAAATCACTTGACACATTTCACACTCAATAACACAGAATTTTGTTTACAGCTCTCAGCGCTTTACACAAAATGCTTATGAGGAACTATTTTATGTTCCTCACGGGTCTCTCACCCATATTTTAGACAGTCAGACGTGCTTGGTTCGGAAGCCTGTCCTTCCTCTCCGGGCCTTTCACCCTTTTACCACTAATTCGCCGAATGGATAATTTAAGTACTTTACCACAAAGTACTAAGGCCTTCAACCTATATTTAAAATGTTATTATGTGACAGTGATTATCCCTCTCTTGGACTCTAAACCAGTAGTACAGTGATTTGCTTTTAGAAAATTATCGAGTTATTTTCACGGAAATCTAAACCGACACTTTTGTACCTGTTGCTTTTAGAAAGTTGTAATACACTTTAATAACAAGTAGATTTAAGGGACCTCACCCCCGGGATTCCAACCCAGCCGCGGTATTAGCCGCTCCCGGACCCCGTCGGGTCTCGGGTGGAGTTACGCTACTCTCAAGGTTATCGTCTGCTGTTTTACTTATCTATTTATACACATTTTACTTTTTATCACAGTTTTATTACTTCCACTGATTCTTTTAGTGTACTTTACTTACACGTATATCGGACAAGACACAGTTTTAGTAGTGTTCAATATGCAGAACTTTGTTATAACAGGTTTTCTGCTTACCTTGTTATGTGCCGGCTTGTGTCTTTGTCCTCTATTCGTGAAGAAAAGTTTTTAGGTCCAAATGCTCCCTTTCGTGTGTCCACGCAGGAGACTCCCTCGAATCCCGGACGAGCCCCCAAAATTGTTGAGATTCACCCAGAGTGTAATCTCACCCAGGCCGGGGAGTCGAGGTACACAATTGAGGAGACAGGAGTTGAATCAAGTAGAAGTATTTATTTGCGCAATCTGCAGAGAGCGGAGATCGTACAGTACACATAACAGTGGTACCAGGAACAGCTGAGAACGATCTAGCCTGAGGTTGTTAGTGTCTTACCTTAAGTCAAGGAGTATAGCTCCTCCTTACAAGTAAGGCATGTCTTAGTTTGATTGATTCAAACGGCAGCTGACGTGTGTTGCTAGGCGGCTTCGTGTCACATGTGTCAGGGGTGTAGGCTAATATTATACGTCAACAAAAGTAAGTTAATCAAAGTAACAACAATGTTTCTTGTAATTTAAGCAAAGTAACAACAGTGTTTCTTGTTATGCATGAGAAAGCACATTTCTTAAAGGTCACACAGTTAATCACATTCCCCCGTTCTTTCTGGTACACACTGTACTTCTGAGATATGTGAGAGATACATTCACCAGTCTTCAGGACAGAGGCTATAGTGAGGCGCTGTCAGAAAGTGACGAGACAAGCCAGAGCTAGCTGGTTAGCATGCTAACTTCAGTAGAAGAAAAGACGTGACAGAGACAAGAGTTGGTGTTGTTTTCCACTGCTGGAGACAGCTCTGAATTAAGTTTGATACTGAAATAAAAATGTTTTTTCTAGACTGGTAGCTAAACATCTATTAATGCTAACGCTGGCTATGTAGCAATAGCAAAATTTACAAACAGCTCACTGTAGTTGTGTAATTCGAAATGTTGCTGTGTAAAAGCTGTGGCGGCCATGCCTCTGGTGGCTGTTGGGCTGGTTGTCTTTCTTTTTGTATTGCAGATGCCCAGCAGGAGGCGTTGGGTCATCGTTAGTTGCTGGGAAAAACACCTGATTAGCTCTGGGAGGGGAGAGAGAGGACAAAGGGGGAACTCTGCTCTCTCCTCTCCATGCTCATAATTTTTGCTTATTTGCTTTTGTTTCCAACTTACAACACACCACTCACTATTTTGACAAGCATGCATACACACTAACATTGCTAATTTACTGACTGCCACACCTCATACCATTTTTTGATATGTTGGTTTTGGGTTAATTAAAATAAATTATGTTTTTCTTGCTTTAACTTCTTGTGTCATCTCATATTATTTGTCGTGGCTTTGAGTCGGCTGTGACAAAGCCATGACGTAAGACGCAACCAAAGGAAAGTAGTCACCATGAGCGTTAACTATAAATATAATATATAAATATAATATATAAACCTGCTGTAGTGCTTCGAAAATGTAGTAGTAAGAATACATTATTTATTTCTCTGTTCATGAGTACGTATGCGTACCTGGGCCTAATGTTAAGCTAGTTATACTCTCCTCGTAGCCCAGCATCATTTCACAACATCAATGTGTTTCTGTGGTACAACCAGTGGAGCAGGAGGTGGTTAAGTAGACTACGAATGGAGGGTTCGTTGCTCAAGACTGTGGTGAATGTCAGGTAAATCGTTCAAGTAGGCAACTTTCAGTACCTGAACCAACCTAATAGGGAAAAGTAGTTACTGCTGTGAATATGGAATGTATTAACCTATGTATTTTTATAGAACTGGAAGGGAGAGGATGTACACACTTTTTTTTATTAATTTTATTTATTAATTTATACCTGCCATGTTCATTTATTTTCACAACTCACTCATCTTGAGCGGTTTATCTAAAGTGAAGCAGTTGGCCATTATCATTCACTCCAATGTTAATCAGTCAGTTCAGTTATTTATAGTCAATGTGTATTTAAATTTTGCTCATCTGAAACAGCAGAGGAACTGGATAAAAACTGTACCTCTCTGAAGCGGAAGGCCACGGAGAAGAAGTAAGGCACCTCCACAAGCACCTCTTCAGGAACGTCACCGGAACTCTCATCATCCATGAGTATGTTGACATTTGCCAATTCGCTCTCCGTGAAATTACAGTCAATGCCGGATATCCTGTAGGTGAATTTCTCATTCACGGATAACTTGCAGTCACTCTCGATTGATTGATGGTCATGGACACTGCAGTCGTCATTGCTTTTGGAGGACGAATCAGACTGGGCTGTAAAGAACACATGAAAAACTGTCATGAATGAAGTCATGAAAAAAGGCTGACAGTATATTCATCCTGACTGAAACTCCCACCACACATTACTGGGAAAAAAACACTTAGTGTCATTCCATGAGCAATGTGATAAATATCAAATAATATATAAATAATTAAAGATGACAGTCTGTTATAAAACTAGAAAGTGTCCTGTACTTCTATCACACATGTCTCTGGTTTGTCATGTGTCTTTGTTGGCACTTACCTCCGAAGTTGCTGGTGTCCTCCTCGTCCTCCAGCTGAGGGACAAACCTGGGACTGGTGAGGTTATCGAAGTCCACGTCCTGAGAGAAGTGATGTGCCTTCACCTCACTGGCTCCTCCTGGATGAGAAATACGACAATCACACATTTAGTTTGTTCATAAACACATCTTTGGTCTGGCTTAAGAGCTGCTCCCGACCCCAATCTCTCCACACCGCCTCCCCAGCCCCACTAATGTTGTTATAGTGGGGTCGGGTATAACAGTCAAAGTTCTCTGGAGCTCTCAGCACTCAACAGGACCGAGTCTTCCTATGGACAACCTTTTCATTAAGGTGGATGAAACTGGTCTCACTACAGTTACATGTAGTTCACCCCTAACCATGACACCCATTAATGTTATCATAAAAATTGAGAACGCTGAGCAGTTGGGAGAGCAGTTGCTGTGTATTTATAAAACAGCTCTACGCCACTGCTGCACTATCTGTTTTTACATCCAACATTTGTCCATTATTTGTAAACCTGCCACTTACTTGTGCCCAGACGCTTCATGCTTTCTTCCTGAGGAGCCTCATTATGATGTCCTGGGCATCATGCAGCACCACATCTCTCTCCTCTGGCCAGGTGACATTTTCTGTAAAAGTAGCAGATATCGGTCAGATATCAGTCATCTGTAATCAATTAATAATAATTTTAAAAAAGCCACCAAAGAGACTGCTAGAAACAAATGGCAGCATCCTTTAGAGCAACATCAACAATGTAAAGATTGATACAACAAATCTAAATGAAATCAGAAATTAAAGTCAAAGTTTTGTGGACAAGTTAAATCATGAAGTGGGACAATGTTTGTTAATTGTCTTTAAAATACAGAAAGATTCACTCAGAACTGCTAGGACGATAAATATAAGAAAATGAATTGAACTAGAAATTCTTACTATTGATGACTTCATTCCTCAGCTCTTCATCGTTTTATCCATCAAATGGGAAATAGCCAACTAGGAACTGATAAACAATAACTACCACAGCCCACCAGTCGACGGCCTTCCCATACGCCTCCCCTGGTACAGCTTTGGTGCAAAATATATTGGCGTTCCTGCGACATAAAGGAGGAAATGGCCCGATCTTTGACAGGCCAAAATCTGTTATTTTAATGTGGCCTCTCAAGGTGACCAAAAGACTGCAAAGGAAGGAAGCAGCAAAATGTCTCATGTTAGATTAAACACCAACCTGAAACATGAAACTAGGATTACGTAAAAAAAAAAAAAATATATACTCAGGGTCCCCTCGGTCTAGGTCTCAGGGTCTAAAAATGACTTAAAATGTCTGGAATTGTAGGAGTCAAGGCATTAAATTTGATTTGATCTGGGGCAGATTGAATAAGTGTAATTATATTTGTTTTAACCTTGAAGAAAATGAAGAAGCTTCTGACTGTAAGGGCAATGACAGGAAGAAGGAAACAAAGAACTGAACGAAGCGATGGATAACAAGAATGGAGAAGGAAAAAATTCAGTGATGGTGAGGAGTCGCTGTTGGTGAGGAACACAAAAAACAGAGGGGAAGAAAGCTGCGGAGAAGATGGAGAAAAGAATGAAAAGGACGCCACAAGCAAGCAATGGGCAAATGCAAATTCAACAAGAAGAGGTTGGAGGATGAAAAATATGGACACATGGGCAAGCAGAAGTTGAACAGGAGTTCTCTGTAAACGAAGTGGAAACAGGCAACACAGCAGAGGACACCATTATCGTGAGAGTGTGTGCTGCAGTGAACAAAGTGCCAATTACAAAACAAATGCTGAACTACAGTGCAACTGCATGCACCAGGTATCGAGCTTACCTTGACGAGGAAAAAGGCAAAAAAGAAAGGGATGAGCCAAAGCTTGAAGGGCTTAAGAGGAGGAGAAAATCTCTACAAAATGTGTCTGAGAGTCTCCACAAAGATGCAGACAACTTTGCAGAGCAAGCACAAAATACTGCAGGGACCAAAATGGCAACACTGATAACAAAATCAAACGTACTAAGGAGACAAGAAAAGGAAAAGAGTGAGCAGATGCTGGTCCTAGATAGTGAAATTGATAAGAAGGCTGCTGATCTGCGGCTTATGTCATGAGAGACAGAGTGTTCTTGTATTTGATGAGAAATGACAAATTGCCTAACATGATAAGTTATCAAGTTGTGTTTACTGTTCCATATCATGTTTGAAAGTATTTAGTGGGTTGTTTGATGGGGTTTGTTTGTTATTGCTTTGCTTATTTCTCGCCTCTTTTTCAATTCTAATAAAACTCATAACTGTATTCAGTAGTCTAATGTGTCGTATTCTTTTGCGGCAGCAATGGTATTATTTTTTCCTTAATGAGGTATAAAAAAGGTCTTAAAAGTCATTAAATTTGTACTTAAAAATATACAGATACCCATATATATACAGTATATATGTACACACACATACAGGATGCAGGATATACACAGGATCTCTGGAGCTCAGCCTCAGTGACCATCAGGTTCTTGGTCACCTCTCTTGCCAGGGCCCTTTTTCCCCGGTTGTTCAGTTTGGTTCTTCCAAACTTCTTCCATTTAAGAAAGATGGAGGACACTGTGCTCTTAGAAACCTTCATCGCAGCATTTTTTTTTTTTTTGTATCCTTCCCCAAATCTGTGCTTCAGAGCAAACCTGTCTCTGAGCTCAGCTGTGAGACCTTATGTAGACAAGTGTGTGTCTTCTCATATCATGGGTCAGTTAAATTTACCAAACATCTGAATGGGGCGCAATTTTCAAGTGTCATAGCTAAGAGTCTGAATCCTGTCAATGTGATATTTAATGTGTTTTTTTTTTTCCTTTTAATAAATTTGCAAAAATGTTTAAAATTCTGCTTTCACTTTGTCATTCTGGGATATTGAGTGTAGATTGACTGATTGCTTATAATTAGACTCACTCTAAATTATATAACATGAACAGTTAGTGTAAATATTTAATGACAACTCTGCCTAAGAACTTGTCTGTATGATGCATCCTGTTTTAATCTATTGATACATGGGTAACCCGATAGCCCAGTGGTTAGGGTGTATATACCATGTGGGCGCAGATGCCCTGAGCAGCGTGTCCCCGCTTTGATTGTCCACTGCTCTAGATCCCTGTATTTCCTGTCAATCTCCACTGTCCTATCAAACACAGGCACAAAAATGCCCCAAAAAATAATAACTTTAATTTATTGATTCGCAAAGTCCTAAGTTTGAACCTGCAAAGCGCTGGTTCAAGGGGCCTCCGGGCTTTTCCCCGCAACAGCCTGTTTCACATTCACACACTTTTGCTCATTCATATTCATCCATTTTGCAACACAGTCTGCTACTGTCAGACACTGACCGGCTCCAGGAGTTCCGGGAGCAGCTGGAGGTGAGGCGAACCCAGTCACTACCCCATCCTCGTTATTTAATTTCATAATTTACACTCCCTCACATGCACTGTTTCGCTCTTCTTCTTCGTTCCATGACGGCACTTTGGAGGAACCTCCTCTTCCCCTCTCTCCATCACCTTCAAATATCTGCTACCGGCTAAAGACAAAGCAGTGCTGCATCCATGCTTCATAGTCTCTACTCTGTGTATATGGGTACATGCCTGTGGCTGGAGACACACACACACACACACACACACACACACACACACTGAGGATTTATAGCCTTTAGAAGCATTGACTCTCCTGCTACCCCTCCTCTCCCAAGCCCGGTGTCCTTGCCAACAGGAAAAGTGGTGCACTGTTGCAGACAGATAGCATCTGATAGTCGGCTGTTGTTACCCCTCAGATGAACACAGTCAGATTTCAGCCTCCTCTTTCTGTCTCTGCATGAGACCAACTAAGATTGACTACAGTCGGACCAAACGCACCATAAACCATTATGATCCATTACGAGCCAACGGCCAGGGAGTGTATCTTTACCTCCCATCTCTGCAAACTCATTTCTGCAACCAAAATGTTGGAGTAAATCTTTGCCGGCTCTGACTCCCTTTCTTCCTCTCCCTCCCTCGCTCACTACTCTCCCTCTCTCTTTACTCATCTGTTAAATGGAGTCTTGTTGGGAAATGAGCCAAAGCCGTTCACCCAGCCACTAGGACTCCAGGAAAAGTGGCGACTATATTTATAGCTGCTGCCTGGGTGTGCTAAAGAAGGTGGAACAGTCAGCAAATGAATAGTCACTTTAAAGTGGGATTAAGCACTTAAATGGTTGACGGTGGCCTGCACTTAGTAACTACGTGTCACTTCCTGAGAGAAAAAAAAAAAAAAAAAAGCCATTTGCTGCGTTAATTGTTTATCATTTATCTTCAAAGATGCTACCAAGACAAAGCCTCTGAATATGAACCTCCCAAAGATTTAGCCTACATTGGGTCACAGACCTATTAGATCTCTAGATTAAACATGGATTAGGATGGCTTTGACATAGTGACCAGTAATCTTCTGAGAGAGCACAGCGGTGAGAGAACAGATGGTGGATAATACTCGCAGTTCAACAATGCTCTTTGCATAACACAGCTGGATACTTTTCTGATATGATGAAGGCATTAACTGACAACATACAGCACACATTATTGTATGCATGTCCATCATCTTGTGGCTTATCTGTTTTGACAAATCTAAAATAGTCAATGGAGGCCTGTGGACCTTGGAGTGTCTAGCCAATCTATTATAGTGACATCAGTATAATATAAGTCTTGTATGATGCCTATAGGTATTTTAAATACACATGTGTAGTCTTCAGTATTGACTTTATAGCAACTTTATGGCACTTGAGCTCCTGTAAATTCTCCTTTATGCCTTGGTATTCAGTTCTTATCTCTCTCTTGGTCTCCACTGGAGCTTTATTCTTCTTCACTGACATTTCACTGGCATCGGATTCTCCTCAGATGCTTCCTACGGGAAGGGCATTGTCAGTAAAAATGTGATTGTCAGGTCCCAGGGTTCCCCTCAGCCTTTCACATCCTCATTCCATGCATGTTGACTGACTGCTAGTGATCTCAATCGGCTCACAGATAGCGGTGCTCCTTTCAGCGCGGGCAGCTGAGGCTGTGCGTGTGTGTGTGTGTGTGTGTGTGTGTGTGTGTGTGTGTGTGTGGGTGGGTGGGAGGGACTAACGGAGTGCTCCCCTCAGCGCAGCCTGCCGCCACAGCATCGAGCACGGAGCGAACACAGCCGTGGCTATTCAAAGCATATTCCCTGATAAAGCTTTTTTTATGTGGACTCGTATGAAGAAGAGAAGGCAGTTGGGATGCTGAGATAGCGCGGTGAGTTGATTTCTTCTTATCTGAGCAGTCTGAGGAGGTTTCTCTTAGAGATCCGATGAAAAAAAAAAAAAATAAGACCGGGATTGGGGATGATTGGTCCACCCTTATGCAGAAGAGCATCTCACTCATCTTCTGCAGGATTCAAATAAAGTGTGCAGGAGTATCCCCACACATATTTTCGGAAGTATTTTTAATGTGCAAGGCAGATGATTATTTTCTCGGAAGTAGATTAACTAGGCTATAGCTGTGTTCATGTTTTACATTTTTACATCTGATTTAGTTCGAGCCCATTCAATGTAGCCTTTCTATTCCATAGGCAGAGTCCATTTTAAAACAGAATTAGAACAGACTTTGGCTTAATCTCGGTTTATACGTGGATTGTTTTCCTAATTGGATACAGAGGTATTTGGCTAATCACAACTGCTATAAGCGCCTTTCAAGAAGGGTCCACGGATTTCCCTGAGACGATCTTATCAACTTTTAAGTGGTGCTGATTTCAGTATAACAATAAAGATGGGCTACGTGCACCGTTCCGTATTACGCAAACGTTTTTCCGCATTATATATATATATATAATATATATATATATATATATATATAACTGTATGTAGATATAATGTTTCAGGGCTTTGTAGTGAGGGTAATCTAATTAAGATGCACCATTTAACTCAGAGCTGTGTCCTCTTATTAGGGATGCTGCGGGGTGAAAAAATCGTGGGAGGAAGGCTCAGCTTGAACCAGCGGGCGGTGATAAGCGAATGGCTTCTCCGGAGTTGCTTCCAGCAGATGAGGGAGGCAAACAGTCTGACACTCCCGACGTCCTTGACCGAGTTTGCAGCGCGCTGCATGTCCGCAAGTCGGGCGGATCAACAGGAGGAGCGCTCCCGGGGGAGGCTGGCTGTAACCCGGCCCGCAGCTGCCATGGCCGGTGTCTTTCAGCACCAAGGACGGCGCCGCGCAAGGGGGGCGCGGAGCTTAAACTCGGTCACCTCGGCGAGGAGAAAGTCCGAGTTTGTTGCGACGAGGAATTAGAGACATCTTTCACCTACATCGATGAGAATGTTAACCTGCGACTGGCCAGCCCCGACACCAGTTGTAGAAGTGCTCTCAGACCCGTGCGCAACGGCGAGCCTTGCTCCGAGACGTTACCGGAGCTTTCCTTCATGTCCGAGGATGATCTCTCCTTCGCGGAGGGCTCTGGAAGTTCTATAGACTACGGCTTTATCAGTGCGGTCACGTTCTTGGTGACTGGGATCTCCTTGGTGATCATCTCCTACGCAGTGCCTCGGGATGTGGTGGTGGACCGTGACAGCGTGTCAGCGAGGGAGATGGAGAAGCTGGAGATGGAGAGCGCCCGGATAGGTGCCCACCTGGATCGGTGCGTCATAGCGGGACTGTGCCTGCTCACGCTGGGTGGCGTGGTGCTCTCCACGCTGCTGATGATCTCCATGTGGAAGGGGGAAATGTACAGGAGAAAGGTCATTGCTTATTCCAAGCGCTCCGCCAAACTGTACGGCTCTATCAGCCTGAAAACTAGATCCAGCCCCAGCCACTCATCAGTTCACTTGTCCCTGGAGGAGGAAATGGAGGAAACTTTGACTTAAAATGCTGCTTTGCATATAAAACTTTTGTGTATAACCAAGGAATTAATGCCATTCACACACATTCTCTAACATAGCCTAAAACTGTATCATACATTCAAAATGTAAGTCTGCAACATTTGTGTCCTGTAGAAATAGATCAAATGTATCATGTATCCACAGGCAGGCAGAATCGACGAGAAAAGCACTCTGATGAAAGTGAGCAATAGCAAGAAAAACACCAGGTGGTGTCAAATTGTTCTCAAATGATTCAAAATGGCACCACACCATAAAAGTGAGCTTTGTGTCACAAACACTGGTTCATGGTTTTTTTTTTTTGTACACAGGACACAGTGTCTGAAAGCCCTCCATTTATTATTGAGGCTATTCATATTTAATGTGAATGTTTCCAACAGCAAAATTGTGCAGAGACACATTTCAGGAAGTAAGGCAAATGTGTGTCCCCAGGGCAGGAGAGTGGGAGTAAGGAGGGATTTATAGCTGTCTCTGTCCACTGTGATGTGGGAGAATCAGCTCACTGGTCCACATGGTAATATCCAGTGACAGTCCCTCTCTGGTGCAGTGCTGAGGTAAGCCAGTAAGCCTGGCATCGTGCATCTGAGCCAAAGCTCCACGTCGGTTTGATTGTACTGAACAATTTGACTGCATTCGACAGTGCTGACATGCACTGTGCACCCTCCTCGGCTCTCTGTTGATCCTCTCTGCTCCTCTTCCCCTTCATCCTCCCTAGTCCTCTCTGCCTCAGGAGACTTTTTTTTCCTCCTGCACAGCCTATTGCTCTCTTCAGCCTATGAACACTACATAAGTGTGTGGGAAGGGTCTTGGACGACCACATCCAAGTGCCTGTGACATTTCAAGGTTGATCTGCCTTTCCTTACCTGTCTCTTTTCCCTTCTCTCTCTCTCTCTCTCTCTCTCTACGTGAGGATGGACTTAGGAACACCTAATCACACATGAAAGAGTTGCCCTACTTCCAAAACCTTAAGCCATCACTACTTCAAAGCGCAAATTACCTCTCCAAAGTGAGATATCATTCTTTTTAAAAGGTCATATTTGATGTTATCATGATGATTTGCTGACTAAAAAAATTACAGGTGACACAAAGAGCTTAAGAAAAGAGGTTTATCATGTGCAAACTTGTTAAAAATGTTAATGCCCCATTGATCAGATAACTCAGAGACCAACTTTCTTATGTTGGTTGAGGAAGATTTTAGTTTCTGTCTAAACTAAGTCCGTGTAAGAGCAACATCTTGGGTTATTATTGCAGCTTGAAAAGACCCGCAGAGAAGGATAAAGGATGCCACGCAATTCTCATGAAAAACAAAGTCACTTTTTCATGTAGGCTACCCTGTAAGGCTCATAAATCATGCATGAACCACTAGAATTCCGGTGTATTTGCATATATCCACTTACACACAGCCGAACACTGCATTCTGCAAGACACGTGCTAATGATTCTTATGCAGTGTCAGTCTGTTACCTTGGTTTCTTGTCCTTTCATTTCCCAGGGCTGTGTGACCCTATTTCAAAGCTTACATTCAAAACGACATGAGTCAGCCTGTCTTAATGAGATGCGTAGGCTGATTACTCTATGGTAAACAGCTCCAGGCCACACCGTTGCTGCGCTTTCATTCAGTTGCATTGCCTCTGTGTGTGTACTGTCACTGCATGTACATGTAGTGAGTGGCAGTCAGTCAGTGCACAGACAGATGGGCCAGGGTGTTTCAAGTGAAAAGACCGGATCGCTGGAGTCTGATAAGGTACTCATTCAAAAATCATTTGCTGCAGCAATGAACTAATGCACGTCTGAGTCACTACAGCTTTTCATTTTATCTGCTCTTGACCACAGAGCTGACAGGCATGTGTACATCCCTGAAAAAACAACCATTATATTTCGAAATGGCAGTAAAATGCCAAATGAAGAGATTTCCAGGAAGGGTAATAAAAATTAATGATCCAAATGAGGCTATGTTGTGCTGTTCTCTTCACAGAAGCTGTAAATCCACAACCAGTATTACAGATGTGAAAGCCATATTTCATTTAGCGAGCTCTCCTGGTGTTGTTGGCTGTGGAAACATGGTGCGACGCCCAAGTTCATTTCTTCCCACTTCCTCTTTCTTTCCCTCTAACCAATATACTCATGTAAAATTAAACTCCAGGGCAACCAACAACAATAGCGCCAATGCCAAAAATTATGAATGATAATATTGAGCAGTAAATTCAAACTTCAGCAATGCAGTGGCTACATTACACATGCAGTCCGTCAGTGCTTTGCCTTCATTGTCAAAGTCATATTCAGAGGTGGCATCATCTATGAGAATGTCAGTCTTGCAATACACAGAGGAGGATCATGAATGCCGGAGGGAAGCCATTAACATTGCAGACTTCAAACAGACTCATCTGCAGCATGTAATGTACTACTACACTGTAGGTTTTTAGACATATACAATTCCTCCCCCTCTCCTTCTCCTGTTCCTTCTTTATCCTCCCCCCTTCTTCTTTCTGTCCTCCTCCATGGTTGGCACCGTGCCTCATAGCCAACACCAGGCTTCCCCTCATACAGCCAACTAAACGTGTTTTGGGGATTTAATCAGGGATTTGCTTGAAGCGACAGCATTTTACACGCCAAGCTCAAGTGTATTTCCAGAGGTTTCATGCATAAGCTCTTTATCCTTGAGCAGTGCACAGTTAAATCACCCCTTATTGATATTTGGTTGGCTGCTCCGTAAGTCGATCCCTTCAGGTAAGGCCTAGGAGCAGCTGAGCTGCTGCCATCAGCTAATTTCCCAAAGGTGTTATTACACTCCCCAACTTGTCAATGCTAATACTCCATGTGTGTGCGTGAGTATGTGTATATTCACATGTCTTTGCTCAGGTGTTGTGTATCACCTTAGATTAAAAAGCTACTGACCTAAAAATTCCTTTTCAAACTGTTTGTGTGGAGAAATTTCATGTCCAACGATGGTCTAAATAAGACTTTCCACCCTGGGAAGAGTAGTGGTCTCTGGAAAATGCAACCAGACAGAGCAAGAGGGGAACAAATGAGAAAATACTATATATGGAGTGGATTTAAAGGAAGTGTTCAACATTACACATTATGTAATTATGTACTTTTTTGACAAGAGTTAGACCAAAAGATTGACACTCCCATTCCTGTATGCTGAATGTGAAGCTACAGCCATCATCTTAGGTTAGATTAGCTTAACTCAAAGACCAACAACAGCTAGCCTAGGTCTGTGCGACAGTAACAAAATCCACCTGCCGGTACCTCTAAAGCTGAGGAATCATGAACTGCTGGTTCCAGAACTTAAAGTCTCATTCATTTTTCTCCTGGACAATGTTGTGTGATTAAAAGTCAGAGCACTTCAATGGCTGGGATCAGCATGAAGCATCTGGTTACGTCATCAGCACAAAAAGTTAAAAGCTTGAAGTAAATGTTAAATAAGAACCCCAAAATTCATTTCAGCAAGAAACATCCATCACCAAACCAAAGTCCTGGTGTGTGCGTTGCTAATGGCAGGTGTAAGCTACAGTGCTGAGAAATCTGAAAACACGACTTGTATCTTAAATCAATTTCATTTTGAAATTCTTGATCAGTTTTGGTTGGATTCAGCAACTTTGGCATTTGGTGCATTTTCAGCAGCACGAGTATTGTAGTACTAAGGCCCATCCGCCATGACAAGATGACAGATAAAACATAATTTCCCAGAAATATCTTGAAAATAATTGAAACAGGTGACCATAACATAAAGGTTATGTTATCATCCGGGATAGTCGCATGATTCTATGTTAAGTAATGTTGAGGATATTGTTTGAAAAAAAAGTGAAATGGGAATACAGAAGAGGGAAAAACACTTCTGGAACCAGTGGCAACCCTTTTCACAGTTTGACTGTTTTTTACAAGGGGTTATGTGTAGGACTAACTGTTGGCTGGTGCAGTGGGGTCCTGTAATGTAATGTAATGCCTGGAAACCTAACGGTGACAACAAGACTCCTGGGGGGTCACTATGTCTGCCCACAAGATTGTTCCACACATAAAACTGCAACTAATCAAGATAGAATATGTTACTTATTGAGCTTTGGAGGTGCTAGTAAACAGATTTTGTTACCTTTGGACAGAGCCAGGGTAGCTGTTTCCATTGTTTCAAGAACAGCCTTTCTTTTGTCATACATATTCGATATATTCATATCTGTGGTGAGCTTGCCCTCCATCTATCAGTTGATAGTGAAGCCAAAAAAAAAAAAAAAAAAGTTTCCACTCAGATTGATTGCTTTGGAGGGGAAGACTAAAGCCAAACTCCTCAGGGAAATGACTTCATTCTTGGTTGCTCCCACCATCGCCTCACTCAGACAGGATATTTTTAGTCAATGTGGATTTTTGGAAAGCTCATTGTATTGTAAATGTAGTCCACAAAGCTCATTGCTCAGGATGCACTTAGATAGGCTGTTTTACATTTAGCCTGCAAGAACATCCTTGTTTAGTCTCATCCAAGCCCTTTCCTGTGGTTTCATTTTTACATGGCATTAAAGCTCATGAAAAACAAGTTTATTCTGCCTGTGTGTGTGTTCTCTTTAAGTCAGTTTATTATTAGATACCCCCTCCTCATCGGTACTTGTCCTGTCCTTTTTTCTTGTGTCATATTATTTTGCAACCCTCAACGACTCAGCAGTTTCCTACATATGCTGCAAAGTAAGATTGAACAAAACCCTATTCTTACAAGAAAAGACCACAACTAGTGCTCCGTGTCAAATCGATTTATGTCTCTGGTCGACACTAAAACTGTCCTCAGAAGCGCTTTGTCACCCACTCGCTGGTCAACCTCACTGATGCTTCTTTAGCTGCCTCATCCCGCAGCCGGCAATCAGGCCTGCCATAACCCTGCATAAGAACGACTGCAGAACCATTTCCTGTGTTGTACTTGGCACCTTAAAATCACTTTCTCAGACGGATAAACCATCAGCGCTTTGGCTGCTATGGTAGATCAGAGAGGAAATGAGGTGACCGGTTGGATCAATCTTACAGTAAAACCACTCAACTGCTCCAGGGCGGCAATACAGGTTACATCTCTCTGACTCTCTCAGCCTCTCTGATCATCCACTACAGCGAAATTTAAATGGGTTTTTTGCAATGGCAACGATGTGGTTACAGTGGATGCTTTAACAATAACATTACCATTATATTTTCAATGAGCTAAATGCTTCCTCGGCTTAGCAGATACGGTTAATGTGGACATATTGCTCAAACAAATCACAAGCTCAGTTCACCTCTTGATCACCTCGCTGTTAAGCTCCTTCTGTTGTAAATCACACAGCCGTGCTGGGCTCCATTGATTTAATTTGTATCAAATTGCTAATGCAGTTATTCGTCATGCATGGCCTCCCGTGTATGCATGTTTCCCCCATTATGCTTATGCATTTACCTCTAATTACAGCAAATAATGATTGCTTGCTAGTTTGCTGCAGTAAATACTGTAAGTGGGCTAGCGTGTGGCCTCTAGACCGACATGAGTGAGCCAAGAAAACAGCTTGTTTATCTACATTTGACCAACAACACAATGGAAAGGCATGCTGCCCAGTCTAACACATTTGTGCCTAAATATAAAGTGTCTTAGTGTTTTCCTTTCTACAGATGCTTCTTCTACCTTACAGGTTGAGTCAAATCTCAGTGGAACCAAGACTTAATAAACATGACTAAGACTCTACAGCAGTGGTTCCCAACCTTTTTCAACTCATGGCCCACATCCAACCCCATAACAATACGGGGGCCATATAATGCATTCTCAGTGCACTTTCTATTTGAATGGTAACGATCGAACATTCAGGATTTAACTGAAAGCAGTGGAAGCTTGTCAATTCACCATCTTTCTCTTGACTCTCTTTCCCTTTAACTCTTCTTGTTACATTTTAATACTCCAGTTTTTGCCATGGATTTAATCATTTGGCGCGCAATCAGACTGAGAAAGCAGACATAAAATAGACACACACACATACACACACATCTATATATATATATATATATATATATATATATATAAAATATTATAATCAGATCTTTTCACGAAACAGTACTGTTTGTACTGTTTAATGAGTACTAAACACAAAGTAGGCTACTTGTTTTGTGGGCAACTGAACTATTTTAGAACTTTTGACCTGATGATGGCACTAGAGAAAAAGTGAATGGATCACCAAAAATGAATCAAGATAAAATGCATGAAAACCATGAATGTCTGTAAAATGTTATGCCAGTCCATCTAATAGATGTTGAGATATTTTACTGAAAAGTTAAAACATTTAACTGCTGATAGTGCATCAAGTAAAGTCAGCTGATCAGCAAAGTCTGTAAGATTTACTCTCTGGGGCCCATGAGCGTCTGTACAAAGGGTGATAGATCCAGTGGTTGTGGAGATATTTCAGTCTGGACCAAAGCTGTCACCAGGCTGACCAACAGACTGACACTGCTGTCCTAAAAGCCATGCTACTAGCATAGCTAAAAACAGCAAGAGGCTGACGTTCCAAGTTTGAATACTGGCCTAGCTGGTACTGACCTTTACACGCTCATGAATGCCATGGTCATAAAGGAATGGGAAAAATGCCTCTGCCATCATAATTTCATAAATACTTCAACCAAAGTTGTTTGGCATTTAAGATTGCCATTTATCCAGCTTGTGTTCAGACAGAAATTGTGGCTTGTTGGCCCCACCTTCAGAGGTTTAACTCAACCAATGAGATTATTTCTGCTCCCAAGACATGTATTTAGAACTACATGTCCTATCTGCTTGTGCACACTAAAATATGTCTATTTGCGGCTACCAGCACCTCCAATGTGCTGTAGCCCTCAGCGTGAAGAGGAGAAATAGGCTCCACACAATCAGCTCTGTTTAGACTTAGAGACGGGCAGCAGATAGAGGAGAGGCAGCAGACCAAAAGCAGGTGCTGCAGAGCTGGTTGTCTGCGCTGCATTTCATTTGCCTCCAGTGTTGTGTTACCAGAGAGCATCGGACTGCTGAGAAATGATACAGGCCGGTGGAGAGAGCCAGCAGGATGTGGAGACGGAGGACGCTTACATCGTGAACACACACATGTTGGGAACGCACACTTACACACACTTTCATACATGCATATACACACACACACAGACATCTGTGTGTGGACTTTGACACACTACCTTTCAGTTACACTCTGCTATGGAGAGGCCAAGACAAGATACGAGTGATTTCATTGATCACTATGAAAAAAAACTGTGTTATATTACTGTATTACCGGATTAATACCTAAACAATATTTCAGTGAAGTAGAAGTACAAGAAAATTGCATTTTAGTATATTGCATTTAATATTGCATAAGCACTATATGATAGGTGGTGAAACACAAACAATGAGTGTAGAATAAAAAAGAAGTGCAGTTATGTAGGAAAGATAATGATAATTTAGACTGTCAAAATGTTATAATACATTTAAAAATAGGGATGATAACATAGTGTCAAAAGTTAAAGAAAACAGGATACATAAGATCATAGAATGAAACTGATTTTAAATAGAAAAGAAAAAACATAGTGATTCCAGAAAAAGCAACAGTTATGATCATCATAATCATGCCCACTAACATCAGATAAATAATCATAGTCCTCTAAGATTGAACAATAGTGTGCAGAGTCATAAAATAGCAGGAGAATCGTAATAACAGGTTTTAGGTAACAGTAAGATTAAAAAGTTGAACTGTTTATTAAAAGCCTTGATCACTGTCCTGAGATTAAGACACTGAAAGAATTTTAACGGTTTGGGTCCAGAAACAGAAAGCAGCTTCGCTGTAGGTCATGGATATACAGTATCTTTGCATTAGTTACTGTAAATAGTCATGTATAAGTCCAAAAACAGAAATCTTAACTTCAGAAACAGGAGTGACGTCTTTTAGTAGTGGCCTTCAGATTGTGCTGTAATGACACCTGTGAACACTAAAACCTTGTCTGACCTGCAAGAATACACTACTATGATCCTCTTAGTGAATAGATTAATCTGCATATGATGGAGAAATAATTGCATTCATTTAACAATACTCGCCAGTGTGCTTTTTGTGGATGATGATGAGAGATGGCAAGAGCCAGCTGTAGCAGAAAGAACATTCATTTTCACGAATAATCACTGTTATTCATTTTATTCATTTGTACCAGCAACTGCATGCGTCACAGTCCTCAGAGCAATATCAGTTACATATGCAGTGGTACTAATCTCTGGACTTGGATTACAATCACCCATACACAGCAGTTTTGCTGTCGTCTGCACTGTGTTATTCCAGCTTAATGGCTGAAGACAACCTGAAGATGGCAGCATTGGACCTCACAATGCAACCTGCAGTCTGAACCCAAAGCGTTGCACTTACTGCCCTGTCAGCATCGAGAGTCTGATGCTCTGAGAATAGGCTGTGTGAAATCCCTGGATTACAGCGCTGAGCTCTGTAAATCACTGTGGTTCTGTAAAAATGTACACGGTTAAAAAAAAAAAAAGAAAAGAAAAAGAAATGACGTGAAAGTTTCAAGCAAGCCACTCTACCCTCTCTCGTCAATGTATTCATTCCATGAGTACATTTATAAATGCAGGCACACAACTTCCTCTGGAGGTTTCCTCTTAGAACCCTTCCTTCCCCAGTGTGGTATTGTGCAACATCTGGCTACGACTGTGTATTGATCTTGGCTGAGGTCAAGAAGGGGGTTGGGATGGGGTGGGGTGGGGGTGTAGACTGAGTTAAGTGCACAGGTCTTTTTTAAGGACCTCTTGTTTGTCCCAGTGAGCATTTACCGTCAAGTGGTGCTCTAACATTGGAGGAGAGCGAGCGTCGGTCCCAGAGGAGATCAAACAGCCAGAAACTGAATAATTCATCTGAGCCTGTGGTGCCTCCTCAAAGCACCAGGAGTCTGGGATGATGAGAGGTTATAAAACACTCCTTTACCTCCAAAGATCTTCCACTTTCTTCTTGACTTTCTTTTCTTCTAACTTGTGTCTTCTTGCTGTCTTCCTGCATGTCCACAGTTTTATCCATCGCTTTCCTCCTTTGTCTCTCATTTATCAATCTCACAGTTTGTCGTCTACCTTTCTGCGTTGGCACTGAAAGTGTTATGCAATTGATATACAGATGATGATGCCCTGGATCTGATGTCTTAATGCAATAATACCTCCACCCTGCTAACCTCCCTCCCCCGCCTCCCTCCGATGCTCCGCCGTGAGGGGGGCTCTTTGCGGGAAACTCTAGCACACAATCGTATCTGCTCACATCTCAAGTTTCCCAGTGGCACAGCGCACCGACGCAAGGCAGTGCTTTCTCATCATCCTAACCTTCAAATTTGCTTTCCACCACCACTACCTCATCCTCCCCCTCTTTCTGCAACTCTTCTCTCCCTTTCTCTCATATTTCCCTCTCCTATACTCGCCCACCTCATGCTCCACCTTGCAATGATGCAGGGGAAAATCAGGTACGGAAAGTCCCAGCATGGAATTGAAATAACATACGCGTGCGTAATTACTTGACCTATAGGGCCTCCATGTGGCCACTAAATCTGTCAGACATGTCAAGCATGTAATTGTAGGGATGTCTCTGTTCTGCTAATGATTTTGGAATTTTGCTTTGATAAAACTTTCCTCCTCTGCTAATTGATGCTGTATCCTCCTCCTTCCCCTCTGACAATGCAAAACATGTGGGTCTGCTCAGCAACAGCTGTTAGGCTTCTTTTACAGAAAAGACAATGTCTCACTGCCAAGGTTTCATACTGAATGTCTAAACATC
The DNA here is from genome assembly GCF_021018895.1 of Seriola aureovittata. NCBI lineage: Eukaryota > Metazoa > Chordata > Actinopteri > Carangiformes > Carangidae > Seriola > Seriola aureovittata. The sequence goes on along the minus strand of NC_079370.1, from coordinate 22,573,111 downwards.
CAAATGTTACAGTTCATTTTAGATGCAGCAACAAGAAGCAATGTCATTATGTCTTAGTTTACTAACAGTATATTAATGGTGCTAAAATGAAATTTAGCTAATTAACATAATGAAGATATTCATCAGAATCGCCATGAACAGTTACTTACACATTATACATATAACATTACTTACACAACAGTAGAAATAATGGGTGTGGAAAAAAGATAATGGGGCCTCCAACAACTCTGAATCCTCCACTTATCACCACCAGATAATATTTTAATAGAGGAAGCCTAAAATTTGGAAGTATTTCACAACATTCAACGGCTAGTTTAGCCCTGGATGCCGCTAGCAGCACTCTAAAAGTCCTTCCCTTTAACTTGAAGCTGTGAGTTCACACACTTTCCAAACTCTGATCTAAATCCAGGTGATTCCTGAGTGTACCACTGACTAGCTTGCAACACAAAACATACATAACGTTAGTCACTTTAAGTCGTATTCCTCCTCTTTTGACTAAGGCTAGCTGCCTCCTCCTCCCGCCTCCAGCCCCTGCACCATGCCAAAGGCTGGGGTGTGTTTGAAACAAACTAATTCATACAAAGTGTGCATTCTCCTCCTGCTGTTACCTTAGTCATAGTGGAGAGGCTTGTGTGTCTCAAAGACCCTGAAAGCTATGCCGGAGGACGTTTTAGGTCCCAGCAGGTTCAGCCAATTAGGACTGGAGTCAGGCGAGGTTCCTGACGAAAGACAGCACGCTGGCCCTCCAGGTTTTGGGGATGGGTGTAGCACAATTCCGTCCAAGCCGATCCCTAAAATGTCGACTAACAGAGCATTACAGGGATGAACTGAGTTCCCAGTTATCATCCACTACGATTATTCTTGGGGAAAACATTATTTACAGATGCTGTTTGACAGTATTGATTCATTAATACACTGATCAACCTTCAGTCAGTGTAAACTTCAATCCCAAATTCTGCAAAGTAAGGCTGCTGTAACCCCGTCTGCAGACAAAAAAGTTTTTTGTTTTATTACTTTTATGCTAAAGACAGACTGTAGATGATGTAATGAAGTCTTTGGAGTCAACAATGCACTGACTGGCCAATATGGATTAAAAGTCTAAATTCAGTGGCTCAACATAGTGCCGATACATTACGTCACCCCTTGTGTGCTGTTATTCATTTCTTGCAGCGTAATTGAAGCAGCCACAGATGATGTCATCTAAACACAGGACTTCCATTCAGAAGTTGTTTTGTTGCTCCCGTACATGACCAGGCGGACCGGCCCCATCACCATAACTCTAATAAATGGACTGGATATGGCGAGCTGAGAGCATACTTGGCCTCCGCCGAGGAGATTGGCAGGTGCTTGATATTCACTGAAGGCTACCCCCCTTGGGTCTCTGTCCCCCAGTCCCCCAAAAAGGCACGTCTGAGTCAAAATTATAGACTACGAGACTTGGAACCTGTTGGGAACAACGGATGAGTCATCTTGGACAGACAGTGACGGAGGTGACTACCTCTAACCCATCCGCTCATGAGATTAATGACCTATCAGCCTGTTTATTGACACAAACAAAATGATTCCTCTTTACTTATGCCAAGGGTCCCTCTCGCTTTCTCTTTTCATCTCTGTGTAATGTCTTTCGCTCTGTCACTCTGTCCCCCTCTCTCTCTGGTGTGGTGGCCAAGGTTAGAGAGGCGCAACGAGAAAGGGCGGGGAGTCGGAAAAGAGAGGGAGAGGGGGGTCTAAACAAATCTCTGTCCTGCCAGGACGTCCTCCTGCCAAGGTTTGTCTAGGGCTGGAAGGGATGGAAGGAAGGCGGGGCTGCCGGGTGGGGAGGGTGGTGTGGAGGTGGGAGGTGATGGGGAATGACGTGATCCCCTTTATCCTGGCCAATAAAACAGAGTGGCCGGTGAGATCCGGATCCGTACGTGCCGTCAAATTCAATAAGGTAGTGCTTTAATGTTTTCTTTTAATCAACCAAATTGCATTACACACTGCCTCCCCCATGAGGCTCCACGGTGTAGAGGAAGGGGGGACAGGAGAGTCGGAACTGCAGGGATGGCGTTGGGGGAAGCTGAAAGCACCGAGGGGGGCATTTCCCAATATCGAGAGGAATTTTGGGCAGAACCTTAAGTTCCATGTATGTTAAGGAATTTCTACTGTACGGGCCCACTCCAAATTTCTCCTCTCTCGGCTCCCCCTCAATGAGAGGAAGCAGGGGCCAGTGTGAATTCAGGGTCAAACTGGGGATAGACAAGGTGTACAGACAGACTACGTCATTCCGGTAATGAATGCCAGCTCAACTTTGAGAGCGTCGGCCACTTTAAAGGCAGAGCACTCTCCCGCCTGGACGATGGTGTCTCCTATCATGAGCAATGCCCTCGGCAGCGCTTTTCCTCCACTCCTCCTCCTCTTCCTCCTTTCCTTCCTCCAGCAACTTCCTCCTCATCATTCTCTCCTCCTCACCCTCACTGACCTCCCTCCTCCCTCCCTCCCTCCCTCGTCTCTCCCCAACCGATATGACTCACCCGTTAGTGAAGGTACATCAGGAATGCTCCTCTAAACACTTCATCATCAAAACCCCCTTTTCTTCTCCAAGGCTGCAGGGGAGAACGCAGCACCCAGCCGAACGGAGAGGAATTGTATATCTGCGTCATGTACCATAGTAATCACCAGCCGCCGGATCAGCTTGCTGCCCCAGTCCACCAGAGTTACTGGGATTTTAATTCTGATTGGGGTTTTACAGTTGGATGTTTCATTCCACCTTGGATCAGGCACTGCTGTTGTGGCCTGAAGGATTACAGCCTGCTGCCGCTGTCGGCCATTCATCCGTGGACAGATGAAACTTCACAGAGAGCAGTAATCCACCGAAGAAGGGTGGCTTTGCTACTCAGCTGCCTCAGCCACAACTTTAAAGCCAGCTGACATTTAGCATAATGATCAGTCAGAGTGGCCGAGCGTTTACACACAGGAAAGGTTTCCCGGACACAATTAGACCACAGTCCTCGCATGGGCTAAAAATGAATCACAATACACAATACCATAGTGTAGTCCCTCTATCCATCTAATGGTAAACTGTGAGTGGAGTGACTGGAAGAAAAGCCTCAGTCTCAGCTGTGATATTACGGTGGTTTATCCGCAAAGCTAGAAAAGATGACCACAGTTACAATCTACTGCACAGTGTATAGTCTAGGATACAGGCTGGCTTTTGCTTTTAGCAATCCAACCTAGTATGAGTCATTTACGGTATGCTATTAGACAGAGGGGTTACCCAAGTTTTCCAATGCTGAAACAACACAGTGATTACAAGAATGTGATTCCTCACGCCATCTTATCAACATTCAAAAAAACTGTTTTAACATTTTATGTTATTTTTTGTTTTATACTCAACGTCCATCACTAAAACTGAAATACAAATGTAGGTATTCACTAATATGCTCAATATGCCCCTAACAATGACTTACGGCTGACTTGAACGTCAAGTTGGACGCAGTCTACTTCCTGTAGGGCGAGCGAGCTCAATACATCTGTGTCACAGAAGCCTGTTTGTTTACTCAGCCAAACATATATTGTCTTGTCTTTTGACACACATGAAATTAAATCTAAGTAATGTTTTATGAAAACAAAACTGTGCAGTGGGTTAAGATTTATGAGAGAAAGGTCACACATGGAATACCTGCTAGAGCAACACTTTTAGAGAGAAAACATTTTTTATTTGTTTCTGAGAACCATGGACTTGAAAATATATATATATAAAAAAAAAACAAGGGGCGCCATGTTGACAGGAGGGTGAAATGAACATTGCTTTGCTTTAAATAACAAACCCTTGAACTAAACTGTTTTTACAGCTTTCTTGCTGGAAATGAAAATGACATACTTGGCCAGTCAGATCTCTCTCTCTCTCTCTCTCTCTCTCTCTCTCTCTCTCTCTCTCTCTCTGTCTGCCTTTAGTGTTGGTGCCCATATGTAAAAATTAGCTGCCAGAAGGAGGAGATCAAATAAACTGCATCCCCTCTGGGAGAGATGACCATAAAAGAGATCTGCAATTCTTAGAATAAAGACATGAAGTGCCAGGACAAAGTGCTGTCGTCACACAGGTGGCTCCCAGTCGGTGCAGCCGGAGCAGAGCGCCTGCAGCTCCTGACTCGGAAAACTGCAGGTGACACGGTGATGCTGTGCAGCGCCGGCAACAGTCTCTCAAAATTTCTAACTAGCATGCATTATGCCAAGTCGGTGCTGCGCAGCGAAGCATAAAGTTGAATGTACCTATTGGTGAATTAATTGCCTTTCCACAATGCTGTCATGCTTGCTTTCTAGTCATTGATTGGACAGGACGTGTGCTTGGTGTAAGGGTAGCCAATGGGTAAGCTCTGACAATCAGAGGGAGCAATTCATTTAAAAATATTTAACTGATGTACTGAGCAGTCATGACTTGTAGGGTGGAGTTCAAAGACTGGAAAAATTCCCATGAACATTCACGTCACTGGTCATCTCAGGACAGTTCTAGGATTGCATGGTTGGCTGTGTGAGAGTATTTACATTTATTCATTTGGTAAATGCTTCTATCCAAAACGACTTACATGTGAGGGACAACACCAAAGCCTCAGTACAGTAGGAGACCTTAGTAGTACTAAGCACTAGAGAACATACTGTAGCTCTATGTACATAAAATTTGTGTTTTCATTAGGCATCAATGTTTCTTTGGTTTTCAAGCATGTCTGTATTATTAAGTTGAACATATTGAAGCTTTCAGGAATATGTGAGTTTCCTTGTTAAGATTGCAAATTGCATGATGTGTGTGCTCTTTACAAATCAGAAACTTGGAGTTCTACTAAAGTAGATGTATGAAAGATTTTGTGGAACCTTTTGATTCTCTCAAACCTTGAATTTAGAAATTTCATTTTAGTTTTTATGTATGTACATGAACTGTGAGTATGAAGTAGAAATAGTTTTAAATAAAATTCAAATTATACTGTGTGTGTAATCTACAATAAGCTTTAATAACCATGAAGCTACGCTCCAACTTTCACCATGATTGCGTGCGATCAATGCAACTGGCAGATCTACATGTCAGGAATGCTGCTCAACAACGAAAAGACCAGAAGAATGCAAACTGAAACAACAACAACAACATGCTGCATGGTTCATGTTGAACTCGCCCCCGAGGTCCCTGATGGGTGGATGACTTCAGCTGCAAAGTCACTTTGACTCAGTGAATCAGGAATCAGGTAACGGGATCAGGCTTCATTAGGTGACTTCAGCCGAGCTGGCAGACGGCCAGGTGAGCTGGACGCACAAATGGACATTGATTTTTCAATAAGGGCCCTGAAGCTGTCAGCCAACCAGGCTATGGTGATATCTTCTCTCTTGGGGATGGCCTTCTCCCGATGATGGCCTGACTGGCACCCGACCACAGGCCACCACACTGGCATCCACTTCATCTCCAGCTCCAAACACCTCCCCACCCCTCCCCCCGGCCCTGCCCCATGCCCCCACACTGGTGTTAATGGATATTATCCTAAAGTGCCACTAAAGCTATAAGGCTCAAACATGAGCATCAGTGAGACTGGCTGGTATGTTGATGTAAATGTTAGACTTGTCTGTATGATGACAGGAGTGTGTACATGCTAAAGGAGTTTTTTAAATCGAAAACAACTGGACTAGGTTATTTGTCTGGGAAGGCAATGACTGGTCCTGAACAGGACCAGTCCTAGCCTGGTCAGATGCGTACACGAACTGATGAAGCCTCTTGGATGAGAGGTGAAACGTCTTCCCAGACAAGTAACCTAGTCCAGTTGTTTTCGATTTAAAAAACTCCTTTAGGATACTATGACCTGGACAAATGAGAATATACACAGGCTGAGTGTGTACATGCTTTGCAGGTTGTTTTATCTGTATCTACATTGTTGTAATTGACTTGTATTCCGATGAAAAGGCAATGAGTTTACACAATGGCCCATGGTCTCAGTGGGGTGAAAGAGGTTACAATCATGTTTTCCTGTCAGGTCATCCATATTTATGTAGTTTGCTTCTCTGATGGCCCTCTTTGACCCAGGCCTGAAGGGGCCCTACACCCGTAATGGTTTCCATCCATCAGGCCTCCCTCTGGTTTGCCCTTGGCCTCAGCTATCAGTACCTCTACGAGTGCAACCGTCACTTGGTTGCCCTCATTGTGAACCCCACAGCCAGCATGGTATCCTGCAGAGAAGGCCCAGGCTCCACCTACTGTATGACCCTCCAGAATGCAAATGTTAGATGTAAGCCAGCATTAATGCGAGGAGGCAGCAGGAATGAAGGGGAGAGCAGAGAGAAAATGAGAAAGTCACCGTCAGCAATAAAAATAGAAAGAGGAGCTCATTTTGAAATGATCATAACTCTTCTGCTAGAGAGTTACACATAAGGTTAGCGATGATATACAATGATGTGACATTGTTTCTTTACACAGAAAAGCCAGAGTCATCAAACGATCAAATTATCCAACAAAGGTTTCTCTTTGTGCAAAGCACGACAAAGTCCTGTTTGGTCAGACCATGTAGTAGTTCCAGTCCCATTCTGGTATCCTCAGATTCACCCCGCTGAAGGGTCTTTGAGCTACCAGCTAAATCCCAAATAAAATACTGAACTGCTTGAACTTTGCAGAAAAAAAGAAAAGAAAAGCTATTCGGAAATGTTTGCAACTAACCACTTTGGATACATGAATCTAGAATAAGTAACTGTTTCAATTTCCTCAAAAGCACATGTCAGTGTCCATTGTTGGTATTCAGTATGTATGAATGACTCAGTCTCAAATAACAATATTGTCTCTGTTAAATTCATTACACAATGCAGCCAAAAAAAAAAACAGCCAAAAATATGACCCTGCTTGTTGGGCTCATTTTCCTCAAATTATCCATGTTTTAACAAAGAATAAGGAGTTCTAATTAAATATCCAGCAGTTTGAAATGTTGAACCAGGAGAGTATAAATCTTCCTCTCTGACAGGCACGTTCAGGTGAGCAGCACTTCATTTAGGAAATGAGCGTCCCTGTATCAACAATCGGCCGCTAATAAAACCTCCAGTTTGAATTGGATATCGTGCCTGTAAAAGAATCACCTGCAGGCTTTTGGAACTACTTCACCCTCACACATCAATCAAGTCACAGTTTAGTGCCCACGCTAGCCAGATTTTAATTTTTCTTTGAGCTTTATTGGAATTTGATTTGCCAAGATAAAGTTAAAACCATTAATCTTGTTCTCCCAGCGCGTCCCTTCCAATAAACTCACTGAAATGGGCGTAAATGTCTCCTCGCTCCAAACCTCTCCAAAATGAATGAGTGTGTAGGTATTTGATGACACAATTTTGTGCTTTATTCAAATACTTTCTGTCCGAATCAAACACTGAATGAAACAGCTACAGACGATTGAAATGCAGACAGAAACCACAGCGGTAATCACTTTCACAGCTCTCAGCGTAAGCCCAAACCATTGGGGCTGAAGCCGCTTTCTGCACGAATTCGTAGGAAATACTAATTGCTACTGAATGAATAATTCTTCCAAGATCAACAATTTTCCAAATATTTTAAAATAAAACCAAACTCCAAGTATGCTACGCCGAGCTCTAAAAGAGTTACATCGCATTTTTGCATATATAAAAGAAAAATAAATCATACTTCCGAGTGTTATTAGCAGGCCATGGTGTGTTGACTTCATGTCTGGCTCTGCTCAGTCATCTTTCCTCGATTGTTTCCCTTTGCATCTTGGACACATACTTCCACAACTGTCAACATCAATTACCCATGGCTTTCCCCTGCATCTACATAAACACCACCACCCCCATCGCTGCAACAAACACACGCTTATAATTGCTCTGATTCTCCATCGTTGTCCCAGCGTGGCCTGGGCCCAGCAGAACAGCCTCTGCCACACAAGTCGCAAGTGGAAGTGCAACAAATCCGAGTCCGCTGGATAACACTGCCACTTTTCACCTCGCCTCTGTCTTATTACCCGCACATTTCTCAACCAAATTTTCCCAAACTGTCTAGATTCTTGCAGCAATTAAAGCATTTCTCTCATTCCCTCTTCCTTTCTTCTCCATCCTTTTGGCAAGAGGCACGACCATGTTGGTCAGGTCGTCTCAGTGTTCCTGGGCCAAAGCTGACACAACCAATTGGAGGAGGCAACCATGATCTGACGAATAAAAGGAACAGAGGATTACAGCAAGGAGGACGTCTGGGGTTCGAGGAGCAGTGAGAATCACACAGGGCGTGCCATTGTTTCTCAACCACCGATGGTTTTTGGCAGCTGTTGGGCCTTTTCTTTCCTAAACCCAAAGAGCCGTCCTGCTCTGGCAAAACCCTCATAAAAGAGACATAGAGAGGTTGCAGTGAAAATAAGAAGCATTTGTGTGGCTTGAGGGCTGTTGGCGTATTGCAGTGAACTGAAATATACACCCTCCTCTGGGGTGAAAGGGTGATGGTGAGGGGAGGAGAGCTCTGACGTGTGCTGGTGATGCTCCCTGTGAAAATGATGAGTCACTCATGTTCCCTGCAAATGTACTTGATAAAGAGAAAGTGTAACATTATCTGAAGATGATAGGTTAGTCAGTTGCCGTTTCGGCCTGTTTTATTTCGAGAAGTGCAGCAATATTGAGATCTCAGGGAGTCCGGAGTAGCACTTGTTTCCATTGGCTTCGTATTTTAAAAAACTGGCCAGACAGGATTCAGAAAATGATACCAAATGACAGCACATTTTCCACTGTGCCTCTGCTTTGTTTCTTTGTGTGACTCTGTGTTGTGCTTGTGAGTGGTCAGTGGAATGGTGTTTCTTTATTTCACCTTTTTAATTTTTTTCTCAATTGTTGTTGCTTCTTCATGTCACCTCCCACTGATAATCTAGTACTTGTTCTTTAACATGGCTCAGCCACATGTCTGAACCTCAGTGAGGAGTTTATTGTGCACCACAAAAGGCAACTAGAAGATGTATCAGAATTATTTGTTCATAATCTTATTAACCTCCACTAATCCGCAGATTGAGCGTGTTGGGCCATAAAAATGGATGGATGGAATTATATAATGAGGAACATAGTGATGACATTTGCTCTAATTTTTTTTTATGCTTTGTTGGCATGCAAATTATATAGGCACTGGTAGTTTATTCAAGACCCAAATTTTATTTGACTACCTGTTCATCTGACTACTTGTTAGGTTATATTATGGGGATGACCATTGGGGCTTTCATAAAATATTTACACAATGAGACTTTTGATAAAAAATCATCAGTAATGTCTATATAATGACTAAGTGGGTAAAGGCAAATAATAGAACAGCTAGAAAAGTCTGAAAAGTGAAAATGATATCACTTTACTGCAATGCAGCCAGAGACAAAAGACAATACTTATGCCATATCACAATATTACCATATCCAAAATATCCTACACCCCATTTAGTCTCATATCATGATATCCCTATAATATCCATATATTGCCCAGCCCTAAGCCAACACTACTGGTTTTTATTTAAGTATTTTAGTGCTGTGGAATACTGTTAACCGTTATGGTCAAAAATTCTAAAAAATATTGTGATATACATTTTTAAAAATATTTCTCACCACAACTTTAGTGACAATGAAACAACTTTTGATCATATAATAATTGTTATCTCTGCTCTCTCCCTGATGCTGGTGTTAGGTCCATTGCTGCAACTCAGTCCATCCAACCTGGCAAAACCCTTGATGTCCACATACTGTAACATTTGCTGCGCCCTTGCTGCTTCCTGACGTCAACAGCTACAGGATGGGACCTTGGAAACATCTTGACTAATTAAGGACACTTTTACGCCAATGGATTTTTTCAAAACCCTGGACTTCTTATCTTATAGTAAGCCACGATATACCTGGTAATTCTATACAAGCACACTGTATAACCCAAACTGCCAGTTCAACTTCAGTAATCTTAACCATCAAGATGATCTGTAAGTATCGTACTGAGCACTCATGTATTTTTTTTTTCTCTAAACTTTTAAACTCTTTTTGGTCATGAACAGCTTTTGCCTTGTATGTATTTTTCATTGACATTTTTAGTAGTGTAAGATAGTGTCATATAACCAAGGTCTTTGAGTTTTTACCAAAACAGGCTAAGATACTGTCAATAAAACACAAGATAATGTACAAGAAACCTATGTAAAAATTAAATGTAAAAACTAATATGAAATATGAATTAATATACAAGTTATGTAAAATTATATCATAAAAAACAACTAATAACAGTAGCTTTCTGCAACTGTGAGCCTTATTTGTATTATAACAATATTTATAGGTAATTTCACTGTTTTTACACATGTAAATATTCCTTAATTAAACATTAAAAAGCAAAAAAAAAAAGTAAAATCTCATGTAAAATTAAAGCCATAAACTGTATTTCAATTATGGATTTTTTTTTTGTATTTTTATGAGATAGTTATCTTCTGTTATTTTACAGTATTTTCTTTTGCACCCCAGTTGCCAGAATAGTACCGTTTTTTGTTTTTTTTTAAGTTTAAAAAAAATTTTTTACAGTGTGTGCTAATGCAAACTCTCGCTCTTTGTACTGGCAAGGTTTCGGTGACCGGTGAAAGAACAGTGTGTATCAAGATGGTTAGCATTAGAGGAAACACTGTGAGACTCAGCCACACGTTTGATCCGTTTTTTATGACACTGTCATTGGTTCACTGCAGTTCCAAGGTGGAAATACGATGTCATGGCATTGACTGCTTATTTTGATCATGATATACAGTATATCTTGTATTATATTAAAAAAACATCATATGGATGTTAACAAGGTTAAAAACTTGATTTTCATCCGAGGGAGGTCCTTAAATGTGATGGCAATGTATCATGTTGGTCATAAAAGTCACAATGGAAATCTTACTAGACTGGACCTGGTAATATTTCTTCCAACACACAAGTCTCAAATTAATGTTGAAACATGCAGGGAGGGAAATTAAAGACAGGTTTTGTTTGTCTTATTAAGATCATTCTATTCATTTAATCATTCAATTTCAATCTCCTTTACAAAGAGAGAATTAAATCACTTTAAATTGATAGTTTATCATTTTGGGAAATGCACATATTTGCTTTCTTGTCTAGAGTTAGATGAATAGTTGTATTACTCAGATCTACAGCAGTCTTATGTCTGTAGCCTACATCAGATGTGAAGCTACAGCTAGCAGCCGGTTAGCTTAGCACAATACTAAGTGATCCTTACAGTCACTGGGGGAAATGGCTCCTGGTCAAAAATAGTTCATTATATAACCTGTAAAACCACAATGTAGTGTTAAACACTTTATTAATTAAATCAAAATGATATAACATGAGCATTAGAAGTGCTTGTACATGGATTTGAACAGAGCCAGCCGAGCTGCTTCAATCTGTTTCTAGTGTTTGTGCTCAGCTCAGCTAACTGGCTGCTGGTGGTACAAGAAGATGATTAATGTTTAGCAAAATGTTGAACTATGCCCTTAATGAATCACAAAACATCATGAAAATGTAATTTCTATCCATCCCAACTCCCTGGTGGCATTTTCTGTAAAGGTCCCCTGTCTGAATAAATACAATTCTTAGATCTACTATCTATTTCAACTCATCAAAATATATAAACGCATCACTTCCTGTGCAGCAGAGGATTTGTCCTAGAAAAAACAATCAGGACGTAAGTTGAATCACTGAATAATTCCTTTGCCACGGCAGCAAAACAGACATTTTTTTAAAGTGTCATATGTGCCTTCGACACTGATGAAAACAAATGATGGAACATGGACGAGGCTGTTCTCTGGCCTTTACAGTGAAAGCGGCGGTGTAATTGGTAAAACAACCCACTTTATCATTGAAACCAAGGGACAGGACAGAAGGAGACAGAGGTATAGGGGCAATGGAGACAGCCAGCGTTGGACTCCTTTTAATATCGTTAACTGCGTGTCCATTTTCATTTGTTGCCAGGCTGGGACAGCACTCTGCGTGTGTGCATGTACTATGTGTAAGAGAGAAGAGGTAGAGGGAGGAGACAGAGGACAAACACAAATATATCTGACAGCTCTGGACAATGTCAGATCCATCCACACGAGAGAGAGCACATACTTTGGATGAGATCCACTCGTTATTTATTACTTTACTACTGCTTTCGTGACCCATACCAAGCTTCCAAACATCATTAACAAACCAAGCACAAATCCTGTCTTGTTTATACAGCCAGGTGCACAAAAGGCACAGCAGGACAAATATAAAATATCCTGGCAATCAAGGGCTGAGAGGCTTTGATGATGTCCAGGTCGGAAAGTCCTAAAATATTCCCACCTCTGCTTCAGGTCAATAAAGTTAATCATTAAAAGTTATTTATTTTAGGGTTTCGATGTTTGGTTTCCATTTCTGTTTCTCATGGGAAAAGTTTATGCTCAAAAAATGAAAACACATTGCTTTCATTTGATACTCAAATGTAAATTGTGTAAATGATGTTGTTGAAGGGGCCTTTTAATGGACCTTCAGAGAATACTCAAACACACCTACATTAGGTCTGAGAGGGGTACGCGGTGGCTGGTGAGACTTACGGCAGTGCGGGTCCTGAGAGGGATTTGTGCAAATCGACACTGAGAGAGTATGAGCTTATTGTGACTAATTAGGGAGAGATGAAATTGAATGCGATTCCTACAGCAGCACAGCATGCTTCGCTAATGTAACAGAGCACTCATCAACTCCACGCCACAAAGCCAATATGAAAAACATCTGTTTCAACATCTCCCACTTCCCATAGCAATGTGCTTGAGTGGATTGTGGCACTGTGACCTTGACGGTGTTCCGTTTTTATTCAACTTCAGTGGCTGCGTTCGTGCCAGAGCCTCTGTTGCCTCCGAGGCAGAGTTGTGACTGCGGAGGTTTGCTATTGTTCTTTTATGGCTGCTAACCATGACTGTTTTCACAGTCAGACAGTCAGAAATGTGGTAATTCCCATTATGCGATTACTGGGTGGGGGGTGAGGTCGATCTACTGTGTTGTGGTGTTTTGTCAAATCAGTGAAATCAGGACCATGTTTCGGGAATCGTTTTGCAATGAATAAGCAAGCGCTAATTGACAGAAAATTGATATGTAAAATTATTCTGGAGCTTTGTCTCCAGCAAAGGGTGCAACTGCTCTCCAGTGACTGGAGTTCAATTTTACTGTAGTATTTAATATGAAGTTATTGAGAACTGGAATGATTTGCATAGTTCCATCGTTTTCTTGACAGTTTTAAACTTAATGGTTGGCATTTCTGTCACAAACTGAAATTACAGTGGAAGGGAAACAAGCGCGGACATCTGATTCAGCTGTGGTGACAGGGTTGCTGACAATCTACCAGTAGGGAACTGTGACTCTGGGCCATTTCCCCTGCAGTCATTTTGACTGCAGTAAAAACGCAGGTGTCACTGTGTCACTAGCTAAAACAAAGGCTTCATTACAGTAGGTTTAAGTGACAATGAGCCGGCATCAAAAGTGAACTGGATACAGTGACCACCATTATAAAAGAGATATCTGTTGACAGGTCATCCAACTGCAAATGAGATCAATTACTACTCTTTGTATTAAGGATTTATATATTTGCGGAACGTTGACAGAGCCTAGAAGAGTGAAGGAGAAACACTAATGCACACATGGCCAGCATGAACAACACGCAGACCCTGGAACTCAAGCAGCTAAATGGAATTCCACCATCATCAATTTATTATTTATACATGAGCTTTTCTGTGACAAGTCAAAATGTTTTCTATGAAAGAGTTTACCTCTACAATACTGATAATGGCTCGAGTGATGTCTGAAATCACTCACTACTCACTATATAGTAAGTTCGCCATTTTGTAGTGCTGTCCGAATGTAGAGTGACAATGATTATACCCTATATAGTGGACTCATAGCATCCCATAATGCAACAACCAATGGTCACTGTAACAATAGGATTGTTGTTCCTAGTTTAGTTGGCCAGGGGACACATTTGAGTGTGACACTGTATAAGAGTGAGGCTGGCTTGTACGACATGTTTGTGAGACGTTCATGACAATAAAGTTACAAGTAAGCATGGATATTGCTTTAACCGTCCATTCTGTATGGTTTAGTGTTAAGACAAACGGAACAGAGTGAAACAGTCACTAACCAAGCAATGCATACCATCATGCTTTCCATTCATGGTAGAAGAAAGAAAAACAACCGACACAAAGGAGAGAGAGAGCAGCATCACAACCATGGATGTATTATAAGAACTGGATGCGACGCCACTGCTCTGCCTTGCAGCCAATTTTTCCCAGTGGCCATTCGTGGTATTGCAGCAAAATAGATCACAATAATAAAAGAGACAGCTGTAAAACTGTTGACAGGGAACCTCCGGCTGTAAACACAGTCAATTATTAATCGTTGTATTGTATATTTTTAAGCCATGGACTTTTAATCTTTGTAAAAAAAAAAAAGTATTTTTTCTGGATGACATCACCCCTGTGTATGTGCACTCTCTGTGCAGTTGAGCTGTGTCTCGGGAACGAGGATGCTTGCTAGGTTGATGCAAAGGCCGTACGGATCTACAAAAGTTAGTTGGAAAACTGAATTAATGACATAAAGTTGAGTCTTTGTTTTCACACATCAAGATATTTTGATTTTGTGATTTTGTGTGGCAGTTATTGGTCACTTGTCAGCCTTTGTTCTCGAATGTAATTGTTTTTTAAATCTATGTATTAGCCGATATATTAGCTGCGTGATGACTGGATTCACCGATATGACACTGTAAGTGATTTTTCATAACTACCCCGTAACACTTTTCTTCAGTGAAAGTCATTTACCTGATAGATGACAGTGTCTATGATCTGTGTGCCCGCAGTGTCTCATCCTGACTGAAGTTCACCAGCCTGTCTTCCGCTCACAACAACCACATTCATTTAGTTTATGGCTTAAACCGTCTCAATGTGTTCAAATTATAACTCTGACTTCACGTCCACTGGCTTGGCGCTGGTGGCCTGAGATGGTACAACCTGCTCCCCTTCTCCCACCCGTCCCTGAGGGGAAGAACCGTCCTGGGTGTCCTCATCGTCGCCTCTCTTACTCCTCACGTCGTCATTGTGTGCTCAGTATACAGTATGCTAAATGTTCGGTGGCATTCATTATTCATTTAAATTAAATCTTAAAAAAAAAAAAATCTTTTTGATTTATTTTATATTTTTCAAATCAAATATCTGGGATAGTAATGTACTTGATGAAAATACCTCTGTTCTGTGACAGCTACATTTGTTGACAATGAAATTCTGCAGTGTTGTGGAAATATTGTATTGTAATTAAGCAAGTAAGTAATGTAAGTATGTAAGTGATTGTTATCTGTACAAATGTGACTCCTGGTTTAAACAGCAAGATAACATCAAATTGAAGCAGATTAGAAATCAGATAGGCCTCTTTATAACAAATGAAAAAATATACAACAGGGTGAATTAGGTAAGTCCTCAGTCCAGCCTAAGGCTTGGTTCCTTTGGGTCAAATAAAGCCTGGTCTCTTGTTTGAGAATTTACTATACTGCCTCAACTGAAGATTACTGCAGCAGCAGCATCAACAACTTGACATTTCTCTCAAGATTTGTGCATGGGAATTTTAAAAAATGTTTTAGGGCCAATCCTTCTGCTCTCAGCTGCTGAAGTGACTACAAGTTACTGAAGAGCGACCCTGGGGTGTGCTCTGTAGTTTCTTGGAAGTTAAAAAGATAGAGAGGCACACACACTCCAGACAACATGTCCCTCATCCTTCCTCCATCCAATAAGTGTGGAGAAGCTGTAAGGCGAGATGTGAATTGCCGGATCACATCTGTAACAGACTTACAGCAGAGCACCTCTTCCATTACGCCTTGGCCTCAGAGGAAGACTCCTCACCGCCTCCTCTTCGCCTTTATTGCCTTGCTTACACTTTCTCTCCTCATAAACAATTCTTAAAGGAAGGAGGACAAGAGGCTTACACAATAGTATTGGCACTGCCAAAATGTAGATCACACATACAGACATATGTTATTCCCAAGCAACTTCTTATAAAAGTCATTTATAATTTTCTGGCATGGTTTATTTCACTAAGAGAACACAAAGAATTATTTTCTGACTGTCACTTCAGAACCAATTTCAGATAAAACAAACTGTCAGGCTGCAAAAGAAACACAGTGGATGAAATAGAAGGAAACACAAGTTTAGCCTCTGGGTATTGTTACACATTCTCTTTGGTTTTGAAGGGCTATCTTTAATATTTTCACATGCTTCTCCTGGGTTTTGGGGCCAAGCAAACAGTCTGGACCAAATGCTGGGCAGGAGGAGTCACTGGGAAACCCAAATATTATTTCACAGAAATCCAATATGTGGGTACAAGTATGACAGCTAATAAGTTGGCCCCCGTCCTCTCTGTGCACCACCCACCAAGCGACGGCCGCTAGCGTGTAAAAATCCAACCCTCTGTCTGGATGACCTCACAGCTCGGACCTCTGCTGAGGCCAAGGTCTCCAACCAGAGTCCAATAAGCCACCCCATAACTCGCTAACACTCTTTTCATTTGTCCTCCTTGCTCTTTCAGTATACGAGCACCGCATAGTTGCAGTAATTCGGAGTAGGGTGCTGAGCGTCAGTTGAACGCTGCACTAGGTGTGTCCAGATTAGCGTGGGCTGCGGCCTGGCGCCTCCATTGTTCTTCCTTGTTATTTCAGAACCTAAAAAAAACACACACACACACACACACACACGCACGCAGGATGGTTTTCACTGGCCGAGCCATCAGCGAGGGTCGTGTGAGCTCTGGTACAGAGGTCTCTCTTGCAGCCGTGTGGCCCCAGACTTCCAGGAGAAGTTTTTACACAGGCCGCATGAAGATAGCCACACCGCTTTTTGCTGTGTCATAGCCCTTTGCCAGACATAATTACAATGTCAGTCTGTTTAAAAAAGCAGTCTTACGGGAATGTGAGGGCCCCATTACTGCATCAAGACCGTGCGCTAGGGGCCATGGGGCCATAAAACACTCATCTGTGACCAGCAGTAAAAGAAGCAGCAGAGCAAAAAAAATGGCACTAGGACAACATAGTATTTAGTGCAATAATAATCGCACCCCCCTTTTTTGCTTTTATTGCATGTAAGCTTGATTGATTCATTGCCTCGAGTGCAGAACACATGGAAATGTTCTTGTCACAGTGTGTGTGACCATGGCAACAAAGTTTCCAAGGACTAACCTAACTCATGTAGTGCCAATTGTGTGTCTAAAGTTTGGAAACATGGAAGATAAGAGGTGGTTTTGCAGTATCAGCCATATATATAGACTCATGTTGTTTGTATTCTGCTCACTTTGGATAAGATGCAACTTATTTCAATGCAGTTAATACTGACTGAGCACGTAGGTGTACAATGTGTCTCTAGGGGACATTCATAACATGGAAGTGGACACCTGTGTGAATAAATCTTGCAGCTTTCCAATTACAGCAGGATCAGCTCTGACCAGGCACCCTGCCACTTGTCTTTCATTGTGATTTGTCTTCATTTCACCGTGATATTCTGTTTAATATCTGACATTATTAATACAAAAAGCCCATGGGTACAGTATAAATGTTCTTTTCTGTTCCAGCAGTCTTTGTAAAGGCCAAAAAAGACTGACGCCGAAGCAAATGAAAAGAAAAAGGTGTTTTAATGACATGAGCCTGAATGCACTGAAGTCATGTGAACTGATACTGGACAACTAGCATCATTAGAGAAAAGGTTGATTCAGGTAACTAATTACACATCATGCTGCACTTCACCGGGTTGAAAGGGTTCATTTATCCTCTCTGCATTAGAAACAGGTAACATGGAAATAGATGGACATGAGCATTAGTTGAGACGCATTTGTTATGAATAACAAAGAGAAGAAGTGAGGTGGCTCCACACTATCATCACCTTTTACAATATTCGCTGGTTTAATTAGCAACATGCACATTTGGTCAAACCAACCACACAAATATATTAAGTTAGTTTGAATGAAATCAAACATGAAAAAAACTTTTAATATACCTGCATTTTTGTTTTACACAAAATGCTACAAACACAGCATAATATTGTTATCAACTTATAAAGCTGTGTGGTGAGAGTGTTAGCAAATTTACACACTGAGCAGAAACATGAAGGGTAACATTATTTTGAGTCATGTTTGTAATCACCTGATGAATGTGAGTCCAACATCCATTGTCCTTTTATCTCTGTTTTGGTCTCCACCAAGTCCTGAGAGAAGCTGCTAAACGCTCCACTATACGACTGTGATGCCCACCAATGTGTGATCACATTTGTGTGAATATAAGTATCTCAATTATTGAGAGTCATAATTTGTAATCTGTATCTTTCTTTTTGAAGAGGATTTCTCTTACTTTTCCTAAGAGTAATCTGGTTTGAAACCAAGATAATTAACATGCTATAATGTTTTTTTTTCACAGTAGGTGACAGTGTGAGACCATGGTTTAGCCAAGCTGGTTTGTCTTCCACAAAGGCAAGCCACATCTCCTTGTCTCACCGATGTTTTCCTGTTATTCAGGACACATATAATTGTGCTTATTGGTGCTCCAGCACGTAACCTGTAACACTAGTTTGCCGCTGACTTTGTTTGGGTGCTCGGCAGGTTGTGCATAGTGGGTTAATTAGAGCTTTTTCACTGAAAACAGCTGCCTGCTGCTGCTGTAACCAGCGCTGATAAGAAGGGTTAGTCTGAACTGAAACAAGAAAGTTGTAGGCCGTAAAACCAAAACGTGTTAAGATATGCTAAAAAGCTCTGTAGTGCTCAGGGGAACTTTAGAGGTGATAAAAATCCTCTCTGGGTACGTCACTACAGAGAGATTCCTTTCAAAGTAGACATAGTCATTTGATTGATTTTTTGTATGAAAATATTGATTATAGCAGCTTTAAGGAAAAATAATATCAGGCTTAGAAAACAAAAATCACATTGTCTATCATTACATCTAATGATTTGGTAAAGGTTATCCAGCTAAAAATAGTTTTCAGCAGTTATGTTAAATAAAATTTTTTTTTTTTTTTGAATTACAAAAATTAATGACAATAACAACCACTTACAGTTGAACCCTCTTGTAATGAGTTGTGAATTGAACCTGGGTCACTGCCGTTAAAGGCAAAAGTACATAGCCCTCCACCACTGTGCTATTTCTATGTCAAACCACTGCCTGGTTCTAGTCATGTAATCCTTTTGTGGTGGGAAAATGTATTTCTCACTTGTACAGTTTAAGATGTTGCGCTCTTTCCGCCAAATTTTAGGACACCACACTCACAGGATTGTCGTAGGATTTATCGCTCATTGGAAATGATAACAGTGTGTTTGACGGTGTTGATGCCATTTGAAATGGACAGAAATAGACTGGGATTCTCCCATGATAGAAATAGATATAATGTTAAATTTATCATGTAACATTTGTTCACTCAGAGACAGGTTTAGAATTGTTTGTCAATCATCCGAATGAGAGGAAAAGCGCAAAGCGTATCTTCGTGAGTAACCACATGGAATTGCATTTAAAACACGGGCTCTTCGTTATGATTGAAATGGATGTGAATGGAGACACAGTGCTATTGTGTCTCCATTTGCTCCATTCATGTCATTTTCAATCATTGGGAAGAGCCAGAGCTGTGCAAAGATATGACTGTGTGGTTTCAGTGTAAGCATCAGAGTCTGTAGCAGTAAGGCAATAATAATGGGCAGAAGTAACAGTCAATAATGAAACTCATGCAGGACTTCAAATTGACAAGTTAAATATATAATTTCTATTGTCCAATCTGATAGAACATTGCATTTAAATTAAATAATGATAGCTAATGCAGAAGTTATTACTTACTGAAATATAATATTCTGAGAACTTTATAGAGTTCATTCTCCTGTTCAATGTTAAAATCATAAAACCGAGCGGGTTAGCCAAGATGGCTGTCAATATCCACATTCACCTCAGTCAGAATAACAACATACCTTCAATACAAGCGTACTGAACAAAGATTTCTATCAAAGACTAACACACATGGCAAACACCACATGGAGCGCTCTGAAATATCTGACCTCATGTGATCCTTGGTTCACACGAAAACTTGAAAGTTTGATGCTGTGATCAAGGCAAGAGCCCAAAGGGCCTGAACCAATAAAAGACAATGGAAGGTATCCAAATTTTCTGGACTGTTGTAGAATAAGAAGTGCTTGGCTCAGTTTGCTCCCTCCATCCAAGCAAAGGTTTGGGCTGGAGGCCTGTCTTCAGAGTCTTGACTGGATGCCAAGAGAGCAGGCCGCAGCAGAAAAACAGGTCAATACTGACTGTTAATGCCACGATTGGATGGTTTGT
The DNA here is from genome assembly GCF_021018895.1 of Seriola aureovittata. Lineage (NCBI taxonomy): Eukaryota > Metazoa > Chordata > Actinopteri > Carangiformes > Carangidae > Seriola > Seriola aureovittata. Next base: position 22,552,804 of record NC_079370.1, on the reverse strand, counting down.
GGTCTGACCATTTGGAAGACTGAACAAAATAACATTTTACTGGGGTTCATAAACCTCTCGTGGATGTTAAAATGGCTCCTCCATAAATCCTAATGTGTTGAAGGCAGAACGTTAAAGTCAAAACTACAGGAACGACAAAATGTATAGAACGGCATAATGTCAGAAGAGTCTCCAGAACATGTCGGAGAATTAAACTATAGTGCTTCTGGTGTTATACAGGCAATATAAACAGCCAGTAAAGATCAATGAGTGGTAAATGATAATCACTCCGAGAGGATGCAGTGTGCCACAGTGCAGCGTGGATGAATGTAAGACTCCTCTTTCAACAATATCTTTTACCTGGAACCCCTTCAGCCATACAAAACAATCTCACCTTATTACTTGTAATAATTAAAGGCAAACTCAAATAAAAAAAATTCACTATGGAATCCGTGTATTTTGGTCAAATATTTTACAAAAAAGTACATTACCTTGGTCTTCTCCATGAAATGTGAATTTTTTTTTCTCCAACTGACAACTGTCTGGTATTTTGATTGGTGCAATATCTGTGTGGACGAGCATGTTTATAACATCACTTTAGTTCCAACAGACCGGCAGTTAACCGGCTGATATTTTTAGCCATCGGATTTGTACCATCTGTGATTTCAGCACCCTTCTCCATGTTGGTTCTTGATTTGACTCACAGAGAAACGTTCAGCGTGCCATGGTCACAGGATTGTCTGTCGCAGGCAGTTTTGACCATCAGAAAATTTGCTGTCACCACAAATGGACCCATGAAATACAGACAGCTACTAATGCTAGCTAGATGCCTCCTTTGTACAATAAGAAGTGAGCACAGGACTGAGCAAGTGCAGGAGCTGCCGATGACTCAGCAGGTGTAAAAACATGAACTTCCACAGTGGGAAACAAACATAACAGCACGGTGGGTCCTCTCCAGTGGTGAATGTTGTAAACAGGACAGGTGTTTTAAATTGCTAACTGCAAATAACCAATAATACGTGTGCTTGAAAAAAAGTTGATATGGTCACTTTACACAGGACTATGATATACTCCAGTTAATAGTGCACCATGAAAGTTCAATCAGGACCGCCGAATAAGAGGAACAAAAGAGAATGAGAAATTTGATTAAAATGGAATTTATTGTGAACAGAAAGAATAGTCTTTGAGCTTAAGGAAGTGGATCACCATGGGAAGCGGTCCACAGGAGTAATGTGCTTCCTATTAGAGGAAACTTGACACTGGTGGTGGTGATGAGGGATGGAGCTCGAGGATGGGAACATCTTCATGAGAGGGAAACTTCTGATCGGATGGTTTGATTAGAGATAGACACGCTTGAGGTGGTGGAGGTGAGTCACAAATTCTTTGTGGTGCTGAGATGAAAACTGAATGACAGCCGAGAGAGAAAATACTTTTAAAGTTTGACAGCTTACAAGTCAGGTTGTGATTGGATTAAGACGAGATAGAGCTGATGGAGCTCAGAGACAGCGGGAAATGCGCTTGTGATTAGAAGGCACGATAGTCTTAGGACATTTTCACACCTAAAGCTGGTTTGCTCTGGTCCGATTCAGCTGATGAGTCTGTAAACTATTTTCCCCTTGGTTCGGTTTGCTTTCACATAGAGAAATTATCAAGTGAACCAAAATACATCATTACAAACCACGTGAGAACGTTCACTCCGCTTACTGGTCAGGTCGTCTGGCTGGAGCAGGAAAGTCAACAAAGGAAGAAGGTTGCGGGAACCTTCTAGCTCAAACTGGTGAGCTCACCTGCTGGTGGGGTCGGATCGAGTTCAGAACTCTTTCACACACAACGAACCGCTCCAGAGTACGTTTGGGACTGGACCGAGACCACCTCCTCGAAAGGGTCTGTTTTCACACCTGCCGAAATGAATCATACCAAGGGAGAAACGAACCAGTGTTCGGTTAACCGAAGTAAAAAGCGCAGGTGTGAAAACACCCTTGGAGGGTCGTAGTTTTCCTGACTGAACTTTCGCTAAGCTTCATTTGGCTGTATTCCTCCTGGCAACGCCGGACAAATGCCCGACTGCAGCAGGTATGATAAACTCCCCTCCAGAGGTTTAAATCTTCAATGCTCTTTCTTAAAACAGTTTTATCTCCCCTTTTGAAAAAAAATGGAAGAAATATGCACAATAGCTGCACTTTAAATGCTCATAAAAATGTGTTGGCATACTGATGCCAGTATGAAAATGAAGATGTCATTGATGTTATTGAAAAGTGACTCATCCGTTGAGTTGCACACTCATCTGATAGGGGAGCCAGCAGTCTAAAACACATCTGTATTACATCCAGTAAGTGGTGTATCATCTGACTTGACGTGATTTAAGCAAGCGCCTCCCCTTGAGAGGACAGAGATTATACTTATGTCTTGTATACTAACAATGAAGTAATGTGAGGTTGAACTCAAGAGTGGATGTTCTGAAGTCAGATTGATAATAAACTAAACCCATGAGGACATTCTTCAGTTATAGTTATCATTATATGTACAAGGAGAATTGGGTTTGATTTAAAAGCACCAAGGAAAACATAATAACAGCTATGAGTGTCCCCAGGGTTATTAAAGTTCACAGCATGCATCTATATAAAATCATCGTCTCTATCTCTGCGAGCACATGTACCAGCCCAGACTTGTTTATTTTCTAAATTCTGCCCTGGTCAGTTCATTCTTTTTGCCCTTAACCATTTATCTGTCTCATGTTGTGAGGGAAAGGCATCTTCATTTTTAGGTAACAGATAACACCTGCCGGTCCATCTCCACTCTACCCCCTGCTTTAGGTAAAAGTAGCACAAGTTAACACGCACATGTGGAATGTAGCCCTATGGTGGTTGGAAAGACGATACTCTGAGAAGTGTGGCGAACTCCAGAACGGGAGCCCAGCTGTGACCAATATATAACCCAGCATGAGTCATCCTGCCAAGACCCCACAGATATGATGACCCCCCACCCCCATTGTACTGTAGCTGCATCAGTTGGGCCCCTGACAAGGTTTGTATCTACCCTCTCTGTGATCCTCTTCAGATGTTCCTCCTCTCCCTTGGGTACAGCGAGAGGGAAGAGCAAGGGTGGAGTAGAGAAAAAGAAACTAGGAGAATCAGTCATCTCCCGAAGGCCCTGGGTGTTTCATTTTATACACTGCTTCCTGAACTAATGCCACTGATTTGATTTGTCCAAGTTAGAGAGACACTTCAGCACTGCTTTATTCACTCAGCAACTTTGAATTATTGTAAGAGTGTGTGTGCGTGCGTAAGCAGTGTGTGTGCAGGAATATGAGTAAATGGTTGGACTATCATCATGAGATGACAATGAACAATCAGGAAGACTGATGTAATGACAAAATCAATTAGGATGTGATACATGGCACCATCTCGCTGCTCACCGCAGCCATTATTCCAAAGATATCACCGTTTCAGCGAGCCAGGAATTATACAGAACCACAGCCTGAGTCCCCCCCCCCCTCAAGTGTGGCTGAAGTGAGCCACAGGGGTGATGAGGACAGTCTGGCTGACCCTTACCTCAAAGAAAACCCCCGGCAGGTGCCAGAAGCTCCCCAAGCCTATTAAAGGGAAGGGAGCTGTTGAAAGTAAACAAATTAGCAGTTGGCTTTTATGTTGCCCTTAGGTTTGTGGGATTTCATTATAGTTGGAAGTACATACAACCACAGGTAAAAACCCTCCTGGATGCAAAAAGCAGTGGTGTGTGTTTGAAATGATAACCGCCGGGCCTCTCCAAGACGAGTTCAGATTCTGTCCAGACCCTCGGCTCATACACAGAAAGGACACGAGAAGGGGGAAAGCCCACTGGTGTTAAGAGACTCCACAGTGTCAATGGGCCTTTAAGGTTCAAACTTGCACTCTTGGAGTTCACACTTGGCAAAGGAAGTCGGGGGTCCAAACTCCTGAGAACGCAAGTACATCTTGCACTCAATTTGCAAATGGGACGACAGCGTTCTTGCTGAACATGAACTTGTTTTTTTTGTTGGCCATGTGACGTATTTTTACAATAAAACAAAATGTAATATAAGTCATACTGCCTCTGCAGGTGTTCAGTTATGTAGTGAAGCCTTTGAGCTTGTTCAGGCAGTTAACTAGAGTCTGCTTCAACACTCATATAACAAACTCCTGTCACTGCCACGTCCTGTACATCTAATGCACCCATAGCGATGTGCTTCATTCTCATTCTTTTGCTGCATGCCTGCTGCCACACCACTCACCTGGAAGTTCTGCTGCCACTGCTGCTGCTGTTCATACAGCATTTCATGAAAAACAACATCCACCTGTCTGGCTCCCTGCTGCTTATGGGGGAGTGATGAGGCCAGAGCCTGCCAAATATCAACACTGTGCATATTGTACGTCCACATAATTTATTTTACAGGAGATAAATGTCTGAAGTATAATCTATTATCTGACTTAACATATTATCATTACCTTCCAGACATCAGTGCCACCAGTAACACCTTGCCAAGATTAGACTTAATGGATTTCCAGGCAGTTACATTGTTTTTTTTTCCCACTGCACACTTATAGTTTATGTGAAATTCTTACAATAATACAATTTTAATTGGACTTTATTACATACTACTAAGATCAGAAAAAACTCATGCAACTGTAACTATAATAGAGTTTTAACTAATTGCCTCAGAACGAATAAAATTTCGAAGGCCACAGCACTGAGATGATAACAGCTGGAAATGGTTCAGTTCTGAAATGAAATGTATTTTTGCCTCTTTTTCCCAATGTTCAGCCAAAGTCGGTGGTCACAAGTTCACAAAGTCAGAGACTGAAAACAATGATGAAATACATTTTTCTGCTGACATTCAATAGCAGTCAAGCTATTTTCAGAAGAGGCTCTACAATGTTATAACACTCAGATCAACAGGAAATGATGGTGTCCTGACCTGTGTTCTGTGCTTGATGTATTCAGTGAATGACACAATTGTTCTCACATGTTCTGGATGATATACAATACTTAGAGTACCTTCAGTATAAATTCCCCATTCTTATTTCTCCTCTACTCTAGGGAAAACATTTTGAGAGAAAGCAAAAAGGAGAGGATGAAATAACATTTGCATACTATGCAAAAACGATCCCCAGGTTATGCTTGTTCGGAGACTTCTGATGGAAGATAGATAGTGAGATTCAGTGTCTTCTGTGGTCTCTAAATGTGATGAATCCAAAATATCCACATATTTTCCCAGACACCCTATCTCTCCCGTACTCCAGTCCAGCCAGCAGGCCATGTGTATTGGGCTTCACGCTTCCCAAGCCCCTTGCCTGCCTTCTACAGACCACGACTTCCTACCACAGGACCCCTGCCGCTAAGTGAGGCCCTCAGGCCAGACCACTCGTCTACTCAACACTAATGGCTCTGTTTAGTAACTCTGAGCCTTTCGCAGTTGAGCCAACCACTCTCCAGGAGTCAAATTTGACATGGAGAGCTGGAGCACATTCTCACAGATTCCACATAACTAGAACAGGTCATATCACTCCAGCATCTCTATCCACCACGGTCTGTTTATTCAACAGCTAGCTAATTGTTATGTTGGCTTTCAGGTTGAAGTGTGTCCTTAATCAAAGATTTTAGTTTAGTTTTGTGTGTTTTGACAGTGGAACTGAGGTTTAAAGGGTTGAGGGTTAAGTTACATTTAAACAAAACTAGGTCAAAACCTTGTATGTAGCTGGACTGCATCTAGTCAATTTGCGAAAGCTGTTATCATTGACATCTTTTTCTGTTTCTGTTGTCAGACAACAGAAGAAGTATGAAATAGAGACTGAAATGTGGCCCATTTAAACTACATGTCAACTTCCAAGCAAGTTCCAAGCCACTGCTAAAACCCTGATTTTACAAAACCACAACGACGTCTGACAAAATCACCAAACATACAAGTTAAAGACAATGATTTGGTGGGTCCAGGAGGGAGGAGCTTGGGGCATGGCTGAGAGCAGTGTCTGCTTTGTTGTGACATCAAAAATTACAAAAAGTCCAGACGGCTCATTTATAGGCTCAGTGTCTAATTACAGGCTGTGTGCATTTCTCTGTGGACTGAGCACTTTGATAATTTCACAGTATCAATATAGAACCTAGACCTGCTTTATAATCAAACAACACATGGACATCTACTTTTATACTATATGGGACCTTTAAAAACAAATGTGTTGAAATAATAAAATTGGAGGATAGTGCAACCTTTGTGAATGTGTGCACACCATCGAATGGAATAGAAGTGGGAACTCCTATCAGGCTGAATATTAATGACTGGAGGGTGGTATTTGTCTTCTGTATGAAAAGCATCAGCTGTCTCTCTTCTTCCTCTCCATCCTCTCTTCTCCTTCATCTCCCTCTTCAGCCTCTTTTCCTCATTCTTTCTCATCTTTGCCTTGTCTTCGTCAAGGAGCTCCTTGAGACACAGAACATGTTGCAGTATTTTCTCTTTCAAAGGCTAAATCTGGAAGAAACTTACAATCCAACAAGGTGGAATTCAAGTCAAAGTGGTGGGTTGATGATGCGTACCTGCAGCTCCACATTCTGCAAGATGAAGAGCTGAATCTCCTCCTCCATGCCGCTGGCCTTCTTCATCCAGTCCTCCTTCCTGGTGAGCCACCTCTCCTCTGTTAGTCTGTTCTGCTCCTGCAGCTCCTCCCCCTTTCTTGCCAGCTCACACCTGAGCTTCTCCTCCAGGGCCCTGATGTCATTCTGCCACTCAGTCTCTTTGACCTGGATCTCAGCCTCAGCGGTTTTGGTGGTGGCCAGGTACTTCAGATTTTTATCTAGCGGGACCATGTTTTCAGCCCTGGCACTGCCTATGGCCTCCTCTCGTTCCTCACTAATGTGCATCACCCTCTCTTCGCAGCTCTCCTGCAGCACTTTGAGCTCGGCGACTGCCCCATCCTCCCTAGCAGTCGGCCGGCTCTCCCACGCTGCAGTGAAATAGATAATGCTTTTGTCAAATGTGGCCTCCATTTCCTTGACTCTAGCCCACTCTGCCATCCACTGGACTTCGATCTTCTCTGTCTCTGCTTGTTGTACACACAGGTGTTCCTTCAAGGAGTGGACTTCTCCCTCCCACTCTCTCTCTTGTGTTTGCCCATCTCTATGAGCTCCTCATCCGACTTTTTCTTTGCCGCTCTTACAGACTCAACAATCTTAATCAGGCTGACCATGTCATTTCTGGCCATGAGCAGGGTTGACTGTAAAGACTCCGTCTCATCCAGCAGCCTCTTCCTCTCTGCCTCCCAGCTGATGTCCTTGCTCGCTGCCTCTTCTTTCAGAGCTGCGTTTTCTGCTGCCAGCTCTTTGTTTTGCCTCTTAGCATTGAGGAGGACCCGTGTGAGGGCCTGCAGCATTTTACTTGTAGGATGGGCTTCTTTTTGGGCAGCATCCCCAGGCTGCTCTTGTCCAGGTGACTGAAAGACACAAACTTTGGATACACACAAAAAGACAGGAGGTCTTTCATCTTTAAATTTATTAGCTGAATGAATTTTAGCCATTTACGTAGATCTGCTTTTAAAGACACTGTAAAACTATTTTTATTCAGTGGCTTTAATCAATAACAAATTACATAATTTACATGAAATAAAATGAATTTTTCATCCATCATTACATCTTCCCCCTGTTAAAAAATTCTCAAAACATTGAGTGTAATCACATGAATAATATTGTGCAGCACAATAGTTCCTTTGACCTGCAAACGGCCATATCTCACTGAAAACATTTAATACATGTGTCAAAATTAAAAGTTCATCAACCAGAGCGTCACTACCAACAAAATCAAGTTTCCCTGTGTGACTGATTTAGCCACAACAAGTACATTTAAATACTGTTCACTTAAATACAGTCCCAGTAGTAAAGTGAAATATCCTCAATATCCTATCTAACTACCTACCAAAAATGATCTATTGTCTACTGTTTTCTACGTAGAAAGTCTTGCCTCATCTCTCTGTTGGTGTTCTCCATTTCGTTCGCACACAGAAATCGTAGTAGCGTTAGAGTTGTGGTACTGTACCTACTCGTGTGGTCGAAGTGAAGTGAACTTTGTGTGTTTGTTTCTGCTAAAATGTTGGAACTGAGAGTTCAGGACTTGAGCCAGAGTGTTGGCTTCGTCACATGACCTGGAATTAAACCTTATTGCTCCGCTCACTGTATGATTTCTACTGGAAACATTTAAAGTGCAAAAAGCACCACAACACTTATATTGCCCAACATCTCGAAGCTTTAATTTAAAGGACCCTTGAGGGACCACCACTATGAGCAAGAGTCTTGCTTTCAGCACCTGACTGAAAATGGTTTAATACAGCTGATTGCACCTCTTAAGGTTTTGTAGCCATGGTAGTAGCATGACTGGCATGGCATGACTGAGAGATGGAAATGTCACTCTGTAGTTCAGTCTTCATTGTCCACTTTGGTCCAGACTAAAATCTATTAACAACTATTAGATAGGTCTGTGCAGACATTTGTGGTCCTCAGAACATGAAGCCTGACTTTGGGGATCCTCTGATTTTTACTGTAGCATCACCATGAGGTTGACATTGTTGGTTTTTAGAGAAATATCTTGAAAACTTATGGATGGATTCCTGTGACATTTGGAAGAGGTATGACTTTAGAGACACCCTGACTTTTACTGTAGCATCACCAAAAAAATATTTCAACATTTAGAAGATGGATTGGCACATTTTTTGTTCAGACATTCATGACTCCCAGAGGATGATGTGTGGTGCCTTTGGATATCCCCTGAATTTTCCTCTACTACCACCATGATGATGACATTTAGGGTTTAAATGTCATCATCATTTTGGTACAGACAGCAGTGTTCCCCACAGGATGAACTGTAATAATTGTGGCTATCTTCTAGCTTTCCATCTAGCAGAATCATCAGGTCAAACTTTCAGATCAATTTAGTGGTAATTAGCAAATGTTAGCATGCTAACGTGCTAAACTACAATGGTGTCTAAGGTCAGAATTTGTTTTTGTTTTCTGGAGCTATATTTTGGGGCTTTTTTGCCTTTATTTTTGATAGTACAATGAGAGATAGACAGGAAAGTCTGACATGCAACAAGAGGCCTGGCCGCTGCAGTTGGGACTAAGTCCATGTGGTACGCGCTCTACCAGGTGAGCAACCAGAGCACCTGAGGTTGCAATTGGTAATCAACTCACCACAAATAGAATCTGATTCTGTGTGAAACACTGCACCATTATAATAACAATCTGCCAAGGTGCAAGCACGCCTGGCTTTTAAAGGGAACGGGAGATGGCATTCTGATTGGTTTATTGCATGTTACGTCCAACACACTCACATGATTAATTAAGAGACTAAGTACAACCCGCCCCGGTGGCTCACCTGGTAGCGCATGTAACCTAAAGGCGTAGTCCTAACCACCCCCACCTGTTCAAGTCTGACCTGTGGCCCTTTGCTGCATGTCATCCCCTCTACAATAAATAGTAAAAAAATACTTTTAAAAAATCAACTAAGTACAACCCCTTTTAACCATGCATCTGGTTCAGCAACCTTTTTTTCTGCCGTTAAAATAGTAAAAGTGGATATAAAATACACTTGCGTCATGTGCTTTAGACCAGGCGCTTCAGATTGTTAAAACAGAGCCCCAAGTATTGTTGAATGGTAACCGAAATAAATAAACTTTCTTGCATAGCATAGTATGGTCATGAACATTTTATCTGCTGCTAATCTTTGGTGCCAAGTAATAACACTCACACGGACACAAACACCAAATACCAGCCAATAGCAGACGGACAGTGCAACACCACATATTCACAGTTAGATGTCCTGCCTTACACAGATTGGGGTTTGGGATTTGTTTATTCTTAAAATCTGGATTCACATTTACACCATAACTGTCACATCTCACTTTATCCAGCTTGGATATTTCATTTCGAAGGACCACCATGATCAGACTGTATTCAGTACATATGTGACACGACTGCCAAGCCTCAGCAAAGAAAGCATGACGAAATTGTCTGGATCCAAGGGTGCATGAGTTTAATAGTGGACTATGGTTTTGTCAGCTCATCAGCACATGGTCATTTATTGTAAGTCAAAGGAAAAACAAACTACAGGAATAACACTGTGCTCATATGGTCCAAAAAGTGACTCCAGTTGTTGATTCTCAGAAATATTATTCAGAGAATCTATGAATACAGTGTCCTCCGGTTAGACTGGTGTTGACTCAAAGTGTTAAGACCGTGTCAACAGATCAGCAGAAAAATCACGTTGGATCCTCAGACAGCACTTTGACGCTTCCTGTATTGAGCCATTGGATTTATTGAAGGAGCCATGACGGCTGTTGAATTGATTTCTCTGTGCGGTCAGGAACGTACACACAGTTCCAGGAAACCAAAATCCCAATAGCTTTTCTCACTAATTCTGCGTCTGACACAAAAGTTTTTATTTATTTTGATGATAAACACAATTTAGATATTTATTTTCTGAAAGCAGTGAGCTCCACCAGCCAGCAAAAGCTCCACAGGATGATGGCACAGTTGTACAAGCATGTGTTGAAATGTGCTGTTTATTTGAGTCTTGTAAAATCTGCCAATGAGCAGTACTGTTGGGCTTATGCTTGATTTCAGTGTGTGAAAATACAAACATGGTGTGAAATATGCTACTGCCGGCACACTGGCTCTGATATGGGCAGACTTTGTTTATACTGTTAATGACAAAGAAATCCTCACAAGCAAAATATGGATAACTAATGTATAAGAGATGATTTTATTTATAGAAAACTGTAAATACCTTCCTTTTTAACTAATAAAAGAAATGATATGAGATTAGCAAAATTTGTCAGAATCAAAATACACCAGCAAAAAGGATTATTATCAGTAGAGGTAGCAGTTGCAGTATCTGTTACTCAAACATCATTGGTGCTGCTGCCACCACCACCACCGCCACAACTACTACTGCTGTGCACTTTTTTCTACAACTAAAAATAACAGTACCAGCAGCTGGGGATTCGCAGCCGCTGGCTTGTTGTCATTCTAACCCTCTCCACTTCGGCATCCATATAAAGCTCTGGCTTCCCACTTGACTGGCCGACGATGAGTGACAGCATCCCTGATTCCCAGACTCCAGAGCCAGCCAGCAAGGAGAGAGGAGCGTGGGCTGAGATGCCAGTGAGCTGGATCAGGGCATCTGTTCTGGATGATTTGGTACAGGCTGGACTGGACAGCCATGAGCAAATCACTGCTTTTCTGCCTCCTGATGATGGACCATTTGCTTTCCTTATTTTACTGTTAACAGACAAGGAACATTCGATCCAACCCTAAAAAAAGAGTCTTGGTAATATTTAACCCTTATAGCTCTTATTGTGGCTGCAGGAGTGGGTGATGGCGGCTATGACGTCTGTAGCAGCAGTGAGGAAAAGTAATGAGATGGAATGTCTCACCAGGGAGAGTTATTTATTCCAGTGAAATATACCTAAGTGCCAACCCTTGATCTGTCAGTTTGAATTATGGTGGTGTCTGTGGGAGAGTGTCTGTAGGATTGAGCCTGTATCATTAATCTCCAGGGACTAGCTCCCAGCCAAAAGGGACCAGCACGGGTCCTTTTACCCTTCAGATGTGTAGCATATGAGTTCAGCTGATCTGTGGGAGGAAGAGGTCAACCCTGCTCTTACTCATTTCCCCTGTACCAATTAAGTTCAACCCATTCCCCCATTTTTTTTACAAACACAACAAGTCAAATTCAGCTTTTCAGATGTAGATATACCACAACCAAGTTTATGTTACCATCTGTTCTAATTGTGATTTAGAGAGAGAAAAGGCATTTTGTCTTTCCTGCTTCAAGTGTGCCCACCAAGCATTCAGGTAGACTTGCAGACTCTACTCCTTTAAGGGCTTGATAACACTCCAACAATGTATCAAAAGAAAATAAGAACCATAAGAGTGTTGACGCACGAGGGCAAAACAGTAATGCTCTCAGTCAAGGAACTTAATAGTTTTGGTTTTTTAATCCCACTCGCTGAGACCTCTCGGAGGAAAAATAGCCCAATTTGGGCTGCAAGGAAACCGGACCGGTCTCGATCTTGGACTGAATCATAGCCTCCACAACAAAACAAATTTGCATCAATGATTATTTTCCAAGGAGGGAGAAAATTCTTGCAGAAAGTTTCCAGAGGTATAAACAGTGTAATTATTGACAAACAGTCACCACAAAGGTAACCCTACCCTATGCATCATTCAGCATATGATATGCATTACTTACCCAGATCTTTACAAGTGTTGCACTAGTGTATGATGCCGCGGTCTTAATGTGAGCAGGCAGTGGCAATTGAGTTTATTGAGCTCTGCTAAAGTGTCTTAGTCGCCAAAGAGAAGGTAAACTTCATTGGACCTTGCAGAATTTGATCGTTTTAAGTAAAACCTGATCTCTTCTTTCTGTTCGCTGTGGTGTTGTTGATGCTCCTCTGGATGTGCTGATACGTAGCTGAGATATCCAGACTGGTGTCATGTAAGTGATTCTGCCTAAAGCCTGTATGATAATATTACTTGAAAGGACATACCAAGAAATACCAACATAGTGATGTAAGAATACTCCACTACAAGTAAAAGTCCTGCATTCATAATCCTAAAAATCCTACTTAAATAAAAACACAAGAGCATTATCAGCAAAGTGTAATAAATGCATCAAAAATTAAAGTACTCATTCTGTACAAATATTGATATATTATTATATTTTACATTATTTGATTGTTAATGCAGAGGCATTAATGCATTAGCAGCATTTTAATGTAGCCAGTCAAGGTAGCAGTAATTCATCTACTTTCTATACAGTTAGGTGCTTTAATCCAGTGGGAGCCAACATAGGGGTTGGACCCCCTCTAAAGGGTCACGAGACAAATCTGAGGAGCCATGAGATCATCAATGGGGGAGGAAAGAAGAAAGTTCTGGTTCTCAAATCTTATTGGACTTTTGCCTAATTTTACCTTTTTTCCGAGAAATAATGGATTTTGGATTTTTTATTTTTCAGCCTCAAACAGTCATTCAAATTAATAATCCGACACAACAATATCTGTCTCTTTTCACATGAACAAATGAGCGCAACACTACAAATGTCTGTCTAGAAGTGTGAGCCATTACCCTCATATTAGATGATTATCACATCTCGCCCTGCTCTGTTCCCCTCACCCTCACGTCTGTTGATCCAGAGCTATTATGAACACTTTTGCCAGACATGGTGAAACAACACGTCATATAAATATGTTATTTTCCAACATAACAGAAATGTGTCAAGGTGCCCCAACTAGACCCTGCAATTTTGTTAACGGGTCACAAGCCAATAAGGGAGCCACTGGTTTATTCTTTATCAATGTATTGTGTTAATTATAGTTAGTCAGATAAATGTAGATGAAAAGTATTACTTGCATTTGCAGAACAGTACTATTTGATATACTTAGTCCTTTTAATGGACACGTAACCTATTGAAGCATTCGTGATCATCGTGAACAACCGTGTGAGGTGTTGTCTGTCTCCATGGCGTCTATATTTATTCCTTCTGTGAGCTGCTTTTGATGCATAACTGATGAATAATTAAGAACGGACAAAGTGGATCACTGCCAATATTGATCGTAATGTTTTATGCTTTTTGCAAAGTGCAATACATCTGCGATGTTGAACACGTTCTAATCAACTGCAACAAGACAAGGCTGTGAAATCCTCCATGCTGCACCTTCATAATGTGTTTTCATGTGAAAGATCCCACTTTGACCTAAGAGGAGTGTGTGGTGAAATTAGACTCCATGGTTTGGCTCTTGCAGAAAGCGAAGTAAAACCTGCAAACTTCAGCCAATACTAATACTGGGGGAAGGTCACGGGGGCAACTGCAATTTAGCTGATCAACTGTGTCCTTTAATATAGGAAATGTAATGATATATATTGGAGAATTTACACCTACTGTATATTAGATTGAAGAAACATGATGTTGGATAAATGCCTGTAACTTTAATGTGATCAGATTTAACAAGTATCATTAGTGGTTCTATGAATATCTGGATGTTTTAGTGTTCCTGAAATAGAGAAGTGCATAATTAAGAGTGTTTGTTGTCTACAGGCCAGATGAACAAAGTGTCCATTAAAATGCTGCCATAGGTAATGGATTTGTAGCCTAGGCTTTATATACTCTGGCAGGGATTCTAACTATTCATTTTGTTGAGGACCCAGCTCATAAACCAAGTTCTTTTATTTTGTTTTTCTGTTTTTCTAGTAGTCTGTTGGCTATTCCTCGCAGTTTCAAGCGTTCTCTCTGTGTTTCTGTTCCTTACTTTATGTGTCTCCAAGAGCAAAGAATCCTCCACAAGCAGAACTCTCCCCCAATTAGCATTTATTAAAAAATCCCTACCTGGAAGTGTTGTGCGGAAACTGGCTCCAAGATTTACATGGGTAAGAACTGTATGAATAAGAGATTCTGTTTGGTTTACAAAAACTACGTAAACGTCTGAGAAATGTTACAGTAGCTGCCAGCGAACTGGAGAAGCACTTTGTCGTTGTGCCGTGGCCCATGTTGTACAAAGTCCAAACGCTGCGGAATGAGGAGTCTACTGCTGTCTGGGAGATAGAGACTGAGTGGAACCCATCACTATTACCTTGGCTGTTTGTGGTCGCCCGCCTGCCATATCCCTCTCCCCACAAGCAGATGGTAGCATCGCTAGCCTGCCAAGTTTACACTGACGAGAATGTGCGTGTGTGACACAAGTATCCGCTGGTGCATATGTGTGTGCGTGACCGCACATAAAATTGTACGTGGCAATAACACGGTAGAGTTCATTCCCATCCATCGCGAAAGGCTACTTGAAAATTTCCCCTTATCTTCCACAACAGAGGGTGCACTGTATGTTTTTGTGTCTATTACAGATCATGTCACAGGGGAAAGGAGTGATGGGTCTTGACTGGATATATGTGAGAAAGGATGTAATATGGTAGCCTTATTATGCTGCAAAATGAGACGGCAAGTGAACAGTGGGGAAGTGAATACAGTCAAAGCAAGTCAGCAGACCACATTGCATGTCAGTATGTCCTGCAGATGGAGGCTTGAATCTCTCACTGATGCCATAATTTACACTTATCAAACAACACCAGGCTGAGTCAGGTCTTTTCACTTGGGGATCCGTGTGTTTTTTAAACCCATCTGTGTTTGCCAGTTATCATAGTTGGGGAAATTAATAGTCACCCTAGAGACACTGGAAAAGACAAATGACTACCATGAGGACAGAAGAACCAGCCAACTGATAAATTAAACCATGTGTGGCCACAGCTCTTATGAGCACATATGGATGTAATTAATAACAATATTGTTGTCGATAACTGAAAAGGAAAACATGCTGTTGGAGATAGAGCTCAATGCTTTGGAGGATCTGTGCCTAGTACCTCGTGACAGGTACTACAGGGATGCTGAGTCAGGAGCTAAAAGCACACAGTTGTGTGTGAAGTATTCAGATTTGTTACTTAAAGGAATAGTTTTTACATTTTGGTAAATAGGCTACAGGTAACTCGTTTTCTGGCAGAGAGGTAGATGAGAAGATTAATACCACTCTCATATCTGTCAAATATAAGGCCTTTTCTAGAAAAATCAGACTTTAAACATCCTTCTAAGTGTTCTTGGACCTCTAAATCTGTGCAGCTTCTCTACATATTTAGGGCAGGTGGGAAATTTATAGCCTGTCAGATCGGCCAAGGTGAATGCAAAAAGCTGTTTAAATAAATAGTTGGCCATTTTGGGAAATAACGTTATTCACTTTCTTGTCAAGAGTTAGATGAGAGTGATTCCACTCCTGTGTCTAAATATGTAGCCAGGGCCAGCAGCAGGTTAGCTTAGTTTAGCACAGAGATGGGAAACAGAGGAACAGCTGACCTGGCTCGGTCCTAGGCTAACAACATCCAAATACCAGCACATTTGAAGCTTGCTGACAAGCAGTTTAATTCACTTTCTTGCCATGAGTTATTTGAGAAGATTTTACCATTGTCACATCTTTAAACTAAATATAAAGCTACAACTAGCGGTTAGCTTAGTTTAGCATAAAGACTGGAAACGGAGAAACAGCTGACCTGGCTCTGTCCTAAGCTAACAAAATCCACCTACCGGCACCTTTGAAACTCACTGACAAGCACATTATGGCACATAGGCTAGCTGTTTCACTGTTTCCAGTTTTTATGCTAAGCTGGACTGTAGCTTCATATAATGTAACTTTACTAATGCTGTCACATGAATGCAGCGATATAAAATTATAATATTTGTCTATCAAATCTTCACGTACTGTAGAAATATGCAGCATAAAATGGTACTAGTCAAGTGAAGTTCTTGAGTGTATTTATATTTCACCCCTGACACCATGGTATGTGGGTAATCAAAATCCAAAGAAGAAAGTGTTCACACACCATCAAAGCTCTAATGTGCAGGAATGTGTGTCCCATTGTTCCCAGTTGTGATAATGCCGTACTCCTTTGACTACACTGTAGTACAATAGTGTTTACCATTCCTGGATGGTATTATTAGTATAGACACAGATGAGGTGTCTCACAGTGCATATGGAATAAAATAACATGTTATAGCTTGTTTGTATTCATAAGCCCATGTGCCTCGTCTGTACAACCCCAAGCCTCCACTACTTCCACATACTCCAAGTCTCTACTGCATCCCTCTCAGGGTATAAAATATCCCTCTGTGGTTGCCATTAACATTCACCCAGGAAGCTCAATCAGTAGCCAATTCTGGTTTTCCCTCCTTTTTGTAATTAGGCCCCAGGCCTTGTGTGGGGTAAGCCTGTGCATTCTGGCTGAGAAGACGCTCTGAGAGGGGATTTGTGGTTTGGGAAGCCTGGGCTGGAAAGAACAACTGTCTTTTGGAGCCAGCAACTTGCCCCTCTCTGATTTGACACATGCGCTACACTGTGACAGAGTCTGCAGACAGGATACAGCCTCAACATGTGCATGGGTCGAGGCCTCTGCCAGAGAGCCTAGAGCAGAGAAGCCGGAGCAACAACCAGAAAGGCCTGTGGAGGCCGCAGAATATCCTCTGGAAGAAGATCGCAGCAGTCTGGAGCCTCCTGGTCAAGAGGCTTAGGAGTACAAGCACCGCCTGAAGCCAATAGTTTTAATTCCACGGGCAAAAGCTCTTCATATTGCTGAAATTACCACATAGTCTCACACACACTCTCATGCACACACAAACTCAAGCTGACACAAAGGCATGCCTGCACATTGTCTGAACATTTTATAATCACACTTTCATAACCACATATTCTCTCCCTCTTTCTCTCTCTCTCTCTCTCTTACATACACACACACACACACACACACACACAACAATCTTTTCTTGGGGATGTTCTCTTGCCTTGAGAGGAAATTATTTCCCAGCATCGATGCCCTTGGAGAAAAAATTAAGTTCGCATTCATGCTGGTGCAATTGTGTAGGGGAAAAATAAGACAGTCAACAAGGAATCATTTTGCAATGACCAGAAAGAAAAGCATCACTTTGCCAGTTGACCCTACTGCTTCGTGGTGCTTGCATTTCATTATGCAACACAAATCTCCCCCTTTCCACTTAAACGTCCCACCTCCTTATCAGTATGTAGTAAAGCAGTTTAGATGCTTTGAATGGATGAATGAAATGTGGTCAACTCTCAGCACTGTATCCAAGGCAAAAAAAAAAAAACCCTCCTTTGATGAATGCATGCTTGTCAAACAGTATTTTCCACAGAATGTATTCCATCATGAAAACCAAGTTAATGCGACATGACAAGCCAAGCGAGTCTATGCAAATACACCAAAGTAATGAATGTGCATTTATTGCGGTGTACATGTGTTAATATTCAAAGCTAATTGAAATGGATCAAAAGCTTTGAAGTGCTCATACTTGCAGATTATTGTGAATTTGTTAAGCGAGTTCTGGATGGCCAGTGGCATGGCAAATGGAGCAGTTGCGTATCTCTTCACATCTCTCCTCTACATGTCAGGTGTTATTTGACTGATCCATCCTCACTGATCCAATTCTCTGATTCTCCTGCATCTCCATTCCCAGAAAAGAGGGAGTGGGTCAGGCTGTCCCTGCTCGTAGCCAAAACACTATTTCATCACCAGGCGAGTTTGTGTGACTGGACAGGGCAGGATTTAGCACTGCATGCCTCATCCATCTTTAGCACTCTCAGCATCTTCCCCCTAAAACAGACAGAGACGGATGAGCTAGCTGGAGCACTGCTCTCCTTTTCCATTCACTCCCTCACCTTGGGAAACTTACCCAGCTCCAGTCCTGAGCATCAAGAACAGCTTGCTCCTTCCTCTGTCTTGCAGCCCTTCACTTTCTTGTGCCCTCGACTCACACTGAATCATCTCATCTTCTACCTTCACTTTAAACTTCCTTATTCCTCCTACTTCTGTAGCATATTCTCTGGCTTTTCCACAAGCCAGCACCCTCCTCATCTACAAACAACAAGGCTAAGAGTCAGCAATGCAAACAAGTCTGTAGGTTGGTGGCTCTGTAACTTACTTAACAGGTTTGCGGTTTGAGCACCAGCTCTTCCTGTCCATGTTTGCATGTCCTGTAAAGCGTCCTGGTGCAAAACAATAAACCTCAGTTACGGGCAAATTGCAGATTGCTTTGGATTAAAGCGCTATAATAAAAATGCAGTCCCTTCACTTATTGCAGGGAAAGCCAGGGGATCACCAAAATCATTAGGATTCATCTTCTGAGGACTGTGAATGTCTGTACAACATTATGTGTCAATCCATCAATAGATGTTGAGATATTTCAAAGGATAAGTGAGAATGTTCACCTGCTGGAGGCACTACAGGAAAAGTCAGGTGATAATTAAAATCTCTATGGATCATCCAAAATGGCAGTTCTTCCAGTAGTTAGTGAGGATATTTCACTAAGAACCAAACCGCATGGTGGCCCTGTAGTAAGAGTCAGGTGATCAGAAAAATCAGTAGGAATGTCTGTGCAGAATTTCAAGGCAATCCATCCAATAATTGCGGTAATATTTCAGTCTGGACCAAAGTGGTGGACTAACAGACCAACATTGCCATCCACAGAGCCTGAAATATGCACAGCAGCCTTCCAGGAGCATCTATTCATGTGTGCAAATCATCCTTATTTGACAGTCGTGTGGTTTAACAGGAAAATTTACTTATTGCAAAAGCCAAGTTGAAAACTACTTGCCTCTTGCTTTAACATTTGTCAGTCATCTTGATGGGCTGTCTGGTGAATGGTAAACATAGACAACCTGCAACGGAAAATCATTAGTTATTTGACATGTGTCTTTTTATTATTTGAATAATAAAAGATAAATATTTCCAAAGAGGACAGACCATAATAGAAAGAATCTTTGTACTACTGGAGGAATATTTTCATGTGTTATGTCAGTTCAGGACTTGGACATCTGTAAATCAGCGTCATCACCCTTGCTTTTGATGAATAGGCTGATCAGGCACAGCCCTATCCCGCTGTAAGCTTATCATCCAGGGGCTCATCCTGTTCAGCTAACCTGGCCACTGTTGAGCAGCCGAGGACAAGCAAACCCTCTCCAGGGGCTAATCTCCCAGGGAATCCAGGATTATGGGCAGCGCTAATAGTGACTCCCCGACACACATTAAACTGAGCCAACGGCTTAGTGGGGTTAGAAGGTTCTTTCCTCTCCTTGCCGTCTTTTGCTCCGGCTCTGCTGTCCAGGTATGGACTTACTGGGACAAAGGTTGAGAAGGAGCTGGAGGTGTTGTAAACAGCGAGGTGAGAAGTGATGCTTAGGTTCCTTCAGACTCTGCAGTACACACAGGGGCCAAGATGCTATTTTCCTTGACTCTACAAGGATATGTTTGGAAAGCACAGCTGAACGCAAGGAGATTTATCAGATTCATGAGTGATAAATGGTGCGTAACCCACTTTTTTTCTTGTTCAGCAAATCAGAGCTGCAGACAGGCAAGAAATAACATTACATATAGGTTAAGTTTAGTACATGACAGTTGTCACCCACTTCCAGGTGCATGCTGTCAGTCATTGCTGCATAGTCAAATGTTTCTCCCAAATACATGAGTTCTTCATCCAGACTACAGATGGCACTATTGCCTCAGTAAGGTTGGCACTGGAGAGCAATGTCTCATGATGACGACCTACCAAACTGATTGAGAACCTTTATTCTTCCTTTGCAAGTTCATAAGTGACCTTTGCGAATACAGCAATATTTACACGGGAGTTACAGCAAAAATAGGAATCATTCGACTTCAAATCAAACAGCCTTCAGCCTGCAACTCTTCAAACTTCAACTCTTCATTTAGCCTCAGCCTTTTGCTGTAAAAAATAACTCAAGTCAGTTTATGCTCAAAAGTCCCCTGGCTTTCATTGGTTCCGCCAGATTGGTGAGGCAAATCAAATGCAGACACATTCATCCACTGACCAAGGCCAGAGAGTATTAAAAACTTGAGAAAATGGCTTTCCACACTCCGGGCTTTTGAGCTGGTGACCTCTTTCAATTTAAAGGCTGTCCAAAAAAGACCATAAACTCAACGCTCAAGTTTTCCATCAGCCCAAGAGTGAAATTATGAGACAATTGCCATGACTTAATAAACAAAAGAAATGGAAGTAACAGCTGACCCTGCACGGGTGAGCGACAACTTAGGATGATCATTTGGATCGATTCAGATTCAACAATTACAGGACCAAGTGAACTGAGTGTCCTGCTCTGACAGCAGAGGAAACCAGGGCTGCCTCTCGCAGCACTAAGATGTCTTTCTTCCTCCGCCTGTCATGCATGTTCCCAGATTCATGAATAGAATTTTTTTTTTCTTTCCAACTTGTGGCGTGTTAATTACTGGCAGCATTCTCCGAGGCTCTTTAAACTGAAATGACAGAGGTGTTCTTCAGTGTGCTGAAGTTGGTTCAGCTGCTGTCCGGGGTAATTGAAAGGCAGGATTTCCCAGCTGGAATCACTGGGAACGGAGAGGCCCCTGTTGTTGCCACTGCTGCCTTCATAATGACAAATGTCTCTTATCCTTTTCCAGGGTAGTTATAGCAGGTTCAAATGTGTCAATAAATGCCACTTCTGAGGACAACGTGACTGTTACGATACATGGAAATCCAAATAAACAACCCACTAACTCTGCTCCTACATGGCTACAAACACTCATGAAGAAAATGCATTTTCAACTCAGCAATCAGTCCTACTTTTATTAAGACATTTTGATAAATTTGACAAAAGAAAAAAGCATTTTTATTAAAGATGTTTCATTTACAGATAGTACGGAAACAGTAAAGGACCTCAGTGCAGACAGGTGGGATCTCCATACTGTCTTTATAAATAGCAATTACTGTACAGCTTGTTATCTTTCATGGTTATAGCCTTGATGTGGATGCGGTAGTTAGTGACATCAGTTCAAGGTTAAACTAAAAGACAGTATGGGATGGGGAGGAATAGTATAGACCAGTCTGAGGGAAATCACAGCTGGGTTAATACTATGCAGAACTTGTTTAAATAAGTTGGAGTACTTGGATTTTGATGCTGTATGTACCAGATGGGTGGGCAAACCTTTGTACTTGAGGGGAAGACATGGCTTCCATTGTCCATGTCAAGTTCACTCAATTACAGAACCGAACTTGAAGGGATAAAGAAAAAGAAAATTAGTTTAAGATATGGCTCTGGTCACATTGCGAGGCTATTTGAGCTGCCATGTTGCTCCAAGTGACTGCGTGTGAACAGAGGGGAGGGAGAAAGGTGTGGACGAGGGAACCTAGGACATGGTGATCTGCATGGACTCCAGCATCTCCTCCACTGCCTTCATGGAGCATTTGTTCTCCTTGGTCCCACGACCGGCCAGCTGCATGTCAGAGAAGCACGGTGAAAGACAGAGAGACAGGGAGAGGGAGCAGGGGAGAGGAAAAGAGAACATCAGCTCATTAGGTCTCTCCGCCAACTCAAGTTATGGGGAGCCAAACTCACTTGAACACATTGATAACATCATCCTCCCTGTACCCTAAGCATCGCTGTCCCAGAAGCAACAATGATCCGAGACACAACAATGGTCATTAGATAAAATTGATAAAGAAGTCATGCATAGTAAAATAAAACCTCTAATTTGAGGAGTTTTCCTAAACTGTTTCATAAGCGCCATTTTTCTGTCTATGTGTGTGTGTGTGTGTGTGTGTGTGTGTGTGTGTGTGTGTGTGTGTGTGAATCCCACATTAGTCTACTTCCATAGCCTCTAGTACAGGAGTACATAACACTGCACTCTAATTTTAACACTGTCCACAGGGTTTCACAGGAAGTGCCGCAAATTATAATCCACAAACACATACAGGATTACTCATGCATGCACATACAGGCACACACTTTTTCTACCCAATTAAACTTTTTGCAACAGACATGGCGTCCCCTCAAAACACACCAAAGAGAAACACAACTTCCTTCACCTTGGGCAGGAGACCAGGGAGATAATAAAGGGTCAGTCAAACTCATCTCACCCACATTTGCGACCAACATACATTTTTATGAAATAATTTAATATATACCATAAAGCAACTGCTACGTTCATCATGATGAGACAATATGGCCTGTAGTTCCATCATATGCCAGTGTTGCTCATTTGCAACACATTTCCTGCAAGCTTTAGTCTGTACAGTGAGACAGAAGTTAAAGTTACCTTAAGAGTAAATAAACAAGGCTTTGAGTCTGCAGCCATGCTAGCAGCTCTGCAAAGGCTGTACTTGTGCAGTGCTTTAAACGGAACGCTAACGTCAGCAAGTTGACATGCTCACAACACCAGCTATACAGCATGTCTATCATCTTCACCATCTACCTTTAGCGTGTCAGCATGTTAACATTTGCTAATTAGCACTAAACACAAATGTAATAAAATCTAGGAGACAAACAATGGTGTTCAAAAATTTCAATTTAAACTTTGGAGTCTACTTCTGAGTGGTTGTATCAAAAAAGACACTGTGGCAGATAGCAGGAGACAGTGATACATCACTTACAATTCAAAACCTGTGTAAGTAGAATCCCAGGAAGAATTTGCTGTTAAGGCTGACAGAAAGCTGCAGCGAATCAGTCAGCATTTCACAATCCAGGTACACAACATAGAAAAATATCTGCTGCTCTGTGGAGGCAGATGTGTCAACAGCTACATCTCAGCTGAACAGCAAAGGACAAGCAGGAAGCAACAGCATTACAGGGTCCTTTCAATTAAATCATTATGAAAACACCATTACCCCAAGTCAAACACAGGCAGGGAATACCATTTCAACCACATGGCAATACTGCCTCTGGACAACAGAGCACATTCCTCATGTCCAAGGTGAGAGATGAGCCCCTAGAGAGGGTGTGCACACTTGATCAGACAGAGGCAAAGGCTCATACACATTGTAAACACAATAATTTCAATACTTCAACACACACAGTCGACTGAAGAAACTTAAGTCTTGTGCTTTCACCAACGGTGGTTTCTTGGGTTTTTCTTCTGCAATCACATACAGTCCCTCCTAAAAACAAGACAAAGCTCAATCCTACATTCATCATCAGGTGCTGATTTTAATGCCGTGACACATTTATTCATTCAACCTCCAGTCCGCCGCAGGACTCTACAAACAGGAACTTACTGCAGCCTAAAACTAGCCAATACTCTATTTCCATGGCAAAACTTTCTTCCTTTTTCTTTTGCCGAACTCAGAGAGGGCAGCTGGCTAAGGTGTGCAATTGGCTACGTAATTTCCAGTGGTGACTCATTCTTCTAGATTTAGGGTGTGTGTGCGTGGTGGGGTAGCTATAATGATCAGTGCATTTCATTGCCTTGCTGCCTAATGCGCCATTACCCCGGGCCCAGTAGTCAATTATCTCCTCAGCCTGAGGTGAGACCACCACATTAACTCTTGCCCTGTTCTACAACAGTAGGAGCAGACCAGACAGCTCCACATCTATTTAGAGCATCTGATAATAGAGTCATGACGCAGTGGGAGCCTGTGGTCCGTGACAGAGGAGCTAATCAGAGAATCTGTTTAGAGAGCTAGGGCAGGAGGGCAAGCCATGTAGGGCTGCTTTAAAGACCCCTGCACCTACAACCCACACATCTCCAGGTCTTTCACATGTCAGCCCACCCCACCGAGGTAATTACATTTTTTTTTTTGTTGTTTTTTTTTTTTTTTTAAACGCGCCCGTCAGTCGTGACCTCTCGCTGACGTCTGCTCCCACTTGCACTCACCTGCCCACCTTTTTCTCACACTGAGGTATGACAATCACCAGGTACTGGGGCCTAATAAATGTGGACGACTGACACGAGTAACACTTTAAAGGGGCCATCAATCAGCCAGCACAAGCCCACAGCAGCCTGCAGCTGTCTGACTGAGGCCCACACCGCCGCTCCCTTTAAAGATCTCTGAAGTCATTTAACTGGAGGTGGGGAGCAAAAAAATACAGGAGGCAACCGAACACCTTTTCATTTAACTTGTCTC
Source organism: Seriola aureovittata (assembly GCF_021018895.1). Taxonomy (NCBI): domain Eukaryota; kingdom Metazoa; phylum Chordata; class Actinopteri; order Carangiformes; family Carangidae; genus Seriola; species Seriola aureovittata. Next base: position 22,528,359 of record NC_079370.1, on the reverse strand, counting down.
ACACAGCAACCAAAAAAAAAAAAAAAACATTGTACAAGTGCACATGTGCGTGGTGCCAGGCTTGCATACACATACTCTACATATACACACACTCACAGCTGAGTTGAAATCCCAACTACCTCACTATTACTAGGCAACTTAAACAAATACAAGAGGTTGTACACCAGGGGAGAAAAAGAGGGGAGGGGATGCAGCTTACATCATGCTCCCTGGAGGACAAAGGTGTGACTGTCTGAAGTATCTCATTATCATCACCAGGGGGTCACAACCACATAGACTCTAACTGTTTAACTCTTCAGCTTTGTCCACTGGTCTCTAACAGTAGCTGAACTATTTCAGTCTGTCATCATAACAACTCAGCCAAAACTATTTTCCTCTGGGCCACTAGAGCATTGACAACTGAAATCTATGCCCTTTCATCTGTTTGTAACAAGCGCTGTTAAAGACACGCGAGACAGTATCTGGGTAGCGAATAGCCATATATTTGATTCATTACAAACTCAGATGTTTGCTCCCTGTCTTTGGGTAAACCCTCTCCCACACCTCCCTGGCAATGAAGAATATATTTAAGAAAGGAAAACGTGTGCTACACTACTGGTTATGCTACTGTATAATCCCTGTAATAAGTTTCAAATAACACCCCAAAGTAAAATGTTATAACAGGTCTGTTTCCAAGTTTGTCTGATTTACTTTAATGTATCCTAGCAACGGGCACTAATCAGAATTATGAATTATATATGAATTATTATAATGAATTCATAATACATTTGAAATGATAATAGAATCTGGTGTATTTGGTGTAATATGTCCACAGGAAATAGGGTTAAGGGTGTTATCTGGCTGGCAGCCCTTTCACTTGCCCTTCTACTCAACTTCAGCTGTCCTGTCAAAGCCTGATTCCTCTGACCCTTCATTTCTGTCCTCTAGATATTTGGTCACTACCAAGTTTCCTCCAAATATGAATTTCATTTCTAACACTTTGTCCCTCCCCTTCTTCTGGGCCCCTGACTTGGGATTTAAAGTTTGCACTTTGAGATATCCATCTTGTCCCCTGCTGGGATCAAAGACTTCCTAGGACAGCGAGGTAAGGGTCAGAAGGCATACTGATCAAAGAGAGGAGTATTGTGGAATGGAGACATTTGATTGGCTAATCTTGTTGACCAAAACCACCTCTAAATTTTTCTATTCATTAAACGCAAACCTAAAGGAGCAAGCAGAAGCTTAGAGCTCTTCCATGACACTTCTGCATGAGCTCCAAAAGAGACGAGACACTCACTGTGACGTTACTTACATGCACACTTCTTGCAACTGCGCGCTCGACATGTGAAATGTGTCTATAAGGCAAGGAGAGCCGAGTGTGGTGAGACGAGGTCTTTAGAGGCTCAGCGGGGAACCTCTCTCTCGACAGGACCCACACATGCTGAGCAAGGAACCACTTATTACACATTTAACTGTCGATGCCCAAATAAGCAACACATATGGCCCGTATGGGAAATAAGTTTTCTCTTAAATATGCTTTAATACCTAGGTTGCCATGACAACGGCATAAACCATTTTAGTGATACCATCTGAGCCGCTCCTCACTTTTTCCCCTCTTTACTTTGCATGCATGTGCAGATACTAATATGCGGGCACACGTACATTTTCATCATTCATCTCTCTTTTCTGCCCACGTTCTTACTCTCTCTTTGGCAACAGGTCAGAGACAAAACAAACACCTCAAGGGTCTTAAACTTTTTCTTCTCAAATGGGTTCACTGGCCAGTGGTAATAAAGTTTAATTTCAGGGATCCCTATATGGGAAGAAATTTGAAACTATTGATTTAATATTGTATGTAAACACATAAACACTGCAACACTGAATTTTATAATAAGGCTCATAGGGACCTACTAATCTCAATTCAAATCGAAGGTGACTGAACCCCACTTTGAGAACCCATGAACTAGACAACTCTGTGCTTCAGTCTGGTGCGATTGTTGTCCTCGGAGAATCAGATTGTGGCTTTGTGAGAAGCTCATCTGTGAAGCCAGGGTGTGGGATGCAGTCTTAGCAGACATTGTGGCCTTAAGTCAACACATTAACAGTAAATGTACCCAGACAAACTGAAAGACAACAGGGCTGTTATTCCAACACTGCAAGTCAAAGGCATCCTTCAGGATTGCTTTGCATTCAGGGGTCATTTGGTGGTGGTGAATACTTTTTGCATACTATGCAAATGAAGGGGAATTCTGGACGTCTGGATGTTGTGTGCAAATATCCCATGAAAGCTAAAACACAACAGAAGAGTCATATGATTGGTGGTTTTCAGTGTCTGGCGAAATGAAGGGTGATGTGGGAAAAAGTAAAAAGATGTTTCTCAGTGGAAGGCAGAGACACAAAAGATATGAAGGCAAGAATAAAATACATAATAAAGCTAGATGCTCTTATATCAAGCATTATGAACATCTATATGTGACTCACCTTATAGGCTCTATTTATTTGAGTGGCAGCCCAAGCAGCGTATTTCATATTGTCCTTCTTCACCTTGGCACTAACTTTAGGACTGGCAGCGATGTGACTTGCAGACTAGAGGAAAAAATGGGAGGAAGAAACAGAATGAGAGAACAGGGGAAGGGGTGTTCTTATATCAAAACTTGGTGAAACAGCAATAAAAGCATAATTGAGATGAATGTGCAACCACTCTTACCATCTACCACTCCACTAGTCATTGTGGCAGAATGGAGAGAAAAAACAGACCTAGGCCTGATGACACAGGAGAAATCATTTATGGGGGGAAAAAGTGAGTGTTTTAATGCTTCATACGTAAATTGTCACTTAACGGGGCCTAATTTCTCCAACACCATCGATTCCTGGTGATGAAAGGACCTTGTATGTCTTCGAAAAAAGGAAAACCCGGCGCGCAGTGAGAGGAGAGCCGTGTGAATCACGGTCTCTGCCTGCCCCGACAGCTCCCCTCCGAACCACAAATCCCATGTCTTTCCCATGTTCCTGCCATCATCTCCACACAGCAAACCCCAGAGGGCTTACCCTGCCTGCACTTCAAAGCCCTCCCTACCAGTGTGCTGAAACTTTAACTACACACCAATCAACCTGGCCCTGCTTTTCTATAAAATGGTTTGGCTTCTGTATTTTTTAGTAAGCATTTTCGTTATTTCTATTTTTTTTTAACTCAAGAAAAAACCTCAGTTTAGATGATGTCAACCCAGACAGGCTATCCCCGAATAACAGCGTGCACCATTATGGAGGGGAATCCCCACGCAAATGTTGTGAGTAACTAACCCACAACCCAACTGTGGTCAGTGCTACCAGGTCTTCTGTGGAACTGACTCAGATGGTCTGAGATGGTGAAAGTTTGATGCCCTTTCACTGAACTTCTTGCACCTGTCAGGGGCCGAGCCACCGAGACAAGCTGACAATCCGCAAAACACACACACACGCGCGCGCGCGCACGCACACACACACACACAAACTCCTCAGACAGATCTGTGCCTGATTAAGAATAAACTCCCACCTGAAGTATCCACTAAAGAGCCGAGTGTCAGTAGATGCCTTGTCAGGAAGCCGTACAGGGCCTGCTCTGTCTCCAGACGAATGTGAGATTTAACAGAAGCGAATGTCTTGGTTTGACCCTGCCCTGTTTCTCCTGTACTCTGCCTAAAACCTCTGAGCGGTTTCAGAGGGGAGGGGCTGCTGTGAGGTGTTTGGAGTACCTGAAGAATCCCAGTGCAGCATGAAGGAAAACACTGGGGCTCTCTGTGTTCGACCTTTTTTATTCCCTGCACCGCGTTGTTTGTGTTTTTATGTCAGGTCTCACTTACATATGATGCATTGGCGCTAGCAGACAACATCCTGTTTAAACAAATACGTAGATGAAAGCGCTGGTCGGCCAAGACTACAATCAAACTGGCACCTGGTTTGATAATTTGCCAGTGACAAAATGCTTACAACAGTTGTTCTGCTCTAGCTCTCGCTCTCTCTGTCTCGTGTGCTTCTCTCTTTTTTACCCCGTGCCTACTTTATTTATTTAAGTCATAAACATAAAGATGGTCTCACCAAAGGGGTATTATTACTAAAATAAAGAGCTCCAGAGGGGCAGACTTTTCCGATGCTGGAGTTCACCGTCTGAGTCAGCAATGAGCTGACCTGTCTGAGAGCCCCTTCTTCGCTCCCCCCCAAAAACACGCTTACACACACACACACACACACACTACAGTCTTGCTTGACACACTCAGTGGGCAGCTTCAACCTTGACAAACCACAGGGTTACAAAAAAAGTTCTACTGTTTTTTTCTTTCTCTTCCCACTTTCTCTCCATGCAAAGCAGTACTCACCATGTACAGACCAAACAATGCCCTCATGTTTCGGTTGTTCAGCCTCAGCGCCTGGGCAAAATACTTTCTGGACAGCTCCAAGTTTTCCAGGCCCCCCTGAGTGTACTTCACCTGTGTTAGGAGGCATTAAACACGGCCAATAAGCTGTGCTAAAGGGCAGTTCACGCAATGACAGCATGACATCTGAATAAGCAACACATGACAACCCCGTGTAAACACATCTCCTTTCATGAGCCTGTATTCCCAATGACGTTAAGTGTGTGTCGCTGACTCTCTGTGTTGCAGAGAGAGGCACCATTCACATTTATTCCACAGTTTGCCCCCATGCTTGATGACGGACATGCAACCTACCTCAGCGTACTGCTCACAGTACAAGTGATTGTGAGGATTGGTCATCATTAGCTCCTCCAGACAAAACGCGGCTTTTCCATAGCTGTGGAAATGACAAGGGAAACAGTAAGGCGATTGATACAGCTGTGGATGTGTCATCCTTCAGCTTGCTCAACTGTGAAGCACAACATCTATGCCCAATAAATTTACAGGTATAAATTTGAATTGAAAACTACATGGGGTACAGGTCAGTTTATATGCGACAGACTTATAGCCAATGTTGCAGAGATCTGTAAAGATCCGCCACATGACATAAAGTTTATTTAAAGGTTTACAGTAAAGGTTATGCCGTCCAGACAGCTGGCAAAGGTAAAAGCCTATCTAGTGTGGTGATTCTCCCTCCTTTGGGGACACTGAGGATCAATCTTGTCCGTCTGTGTGTTTTTTCAGCCTTTAATGTGTAGTTAACTACCTTCCTGAGGTCAGCACTACAGTAAAAGCTGGCACACTGTGCCTATACTCAGATGAGATCACTTCTCAGCAGCAGACTGCTGAGCTGTTGACCTCACACTAATCTGCTGCCACTCCACTTCTAATACACAGTTTCCCCTTCACGGTACCAGGCCAAGATGAGCTAAGATACAGTATATCATTGGAACACAAAGCCATAAAATGTGTATACACCTAACAAAATAGAAGCCAACACACAGACCAAAGCAGAAGCAGACCTAACAGCTGAAAATGGGGCTACACTGGCTGTCTATCAACACTTTTAAACTAATTGAAAGTTAAGATTCATTTCTTCTATCTGAGCTTTTGTGCTTCTTGAGCAGTCACTTTTTCACTCTGCAAGAGTTTACATATTTCTGAAGAAACCTTACGACCAAGAGACCGCTGTTTGTGTCAAGAGGCGCCTAAAGAAAGGGACTTTTTTCACTGCTTGTGAGAAATGAGGGAAATGCTAAGATGTAGAGTTTTTTGTGGGAACCAAATGATCAAAATGCTGCCTGCCACAACATGAAGAACCTATCAGTCTGTTTAAAGTCTGCCATGGTAACTAGCTGAAAGATTAACAGCATAGGAGGGGAAAGGAAGGTGCGGACAGAGAAAGAAAGAAATAAACAGGGGGAAGGGGTTGAGTGGAGGGGGAGATCAGAGGGCTTGGATGGTTGGGGGCTGCTTACAATTACCACTTCCTCTCCATAAAGACTTTCAGATGTGCTCGTGCAGTGGCCGTGGCCTGCAACAGAGCCCGCTCCATCAGCCATCAACCAGAATCTTGTACCAGAGCCAGACCCTTACCTCTTCTGCTCTTCCTCCGAGCCATCTAACCCCACCATCACCGAGCTACTCTCTACGGCTGCTCCTAAGCTCACTCTTTACCACAGCGCTTGAGTAAGGTTGTAGCCACCATCATGTGCGAGACTGTAAGAATCGTATTTGTTTCTTTTGGAGGTTAGTAAAACCATCAGCAGTGGCTTTCCCCCATTTCAATACCACATTCTGACTGCATATAAGACAAAAATGGATTCAGACTGTCTAAAGTATGTTTGAAAAAATTATTACTATTTATCCTGTAATTTCGGATGACCAGTCCAATTTTGTTGAACAGTCTCATAAGATGGGTCAGAGTGAGAGCCAACAGCAGATTCCAACAGTGGCTCCGTGCAGTACTTGCAAACAGACGAAATAATCTCCAGTCCAAACACTGTTGGCATGAGGATTGTTTTAACAGTGTCAACTCAGAGGCTATTAATTACATTTTTAATGTGTTAACACCGATGCCTGCTGCAACCCTAACAATGGCAGTGCAGACACACACTGCTTTATTTATTTTTAGCTCCCAGGGTGTTGTGCAGTGAGGGGAGGAGAGTTTATTTCTCTTGCTCGCCTCTCCATCAGCCTCTGTTTTCTCTGGCTGGGGGGTAGGGGTGGGGTGGGGGGGTGCCACCACCTTCTCCTGGGAATTTCACAGCAAGTGTTCTCTCTCTCTGCCTCCTGCTCTATCCCTTTGGAAAAGAGTGGCGATAATGCCGGGCTATCCGGAAGAGGAGGAGGAGGGGAAACAGGGAGTTTGTAACCCAAAATAAAGAAAACAAAGAAAAGAAATTGACACGCCTGTAGATAAGGGGCTGTGGGAGTGAATGGTGTGATATTAGAAGTGTTGGGATAAGCTGGGAGATAATCCGCTCACCCCTGGATTTCCTCTGACTACTACAGCAATAAAGCCTCCCAGACAAAAGCATGAAATATCCAATAAGTAGCCTTCTCACCGTGCTACACATTCCTTCTGCCGCTGCCTTCGTACCGGAGCAACCAAGCAGCCAGAGTCAGCGTGCCCACACACACACATGTACACATACAAAACCATAGTACCAACTACAGACACCGCTTCAGCAACTTCTGAGCCCCAGACAATTAAGGAGGGATAAAAGGTGACACAAACAAAATTTTTTTTTTTTTCTTACAATGCTCTTGTCTGTCTGGCAACTCTCCTTAGCAACTGAGATATCAGTGGGAGGCCATGGAGTCTTTCTGCTCTCATATGCAGGAGGGGAGACTTAAGACTGAAATCCTATTAAACTACTCTTATGTGACAAACATGGACAGGGCTCCATTCAGACCCCTGGCTGAGTTAGGCATCTCACCGCCTTCTATTGTGGACATCCAATGGCCCTCCAGAGATCAAGCCATCAGTCTGAAGTGAGGCACCGTTAAACTGACAGATACACCCCAAACATATGGCGACTTTACTGGAAACAGATTACTTTTTGTAGGGCACTTTTTCATGGCAAACATTTGTCATTAAAGGAATAGTTCTTGACTCACAGAAACACACAGCAGATTCACCTCAAACATCCTCTAGAGTATGAATTGTGCTACACAGCGTGTTTGGACCTGTTCCCCGTTCATTTTTGTAATCTTTTTGCCTCTATGATGAAAAAATGCAACTCATATCAGTTATTCTGGTGAAGACCAGCATGATGATGCCATGCCAATTTGTTTTAATGGAAATGAGGAAAAGTACTTCTGGTGCTTCTTTGTCTTAACTATTTAAAAAAAAAAAAAGATATTTACCAATCCTCCTTCTCTTTCTTAAAGTTGCTGGTTTGAAATCAATGCTGCTCAGTGCTAACAATTTATTAGGTAATCCTTGCAATGAAAGAAAGGTCTTATTTTATGATGTAATAACAAAGATGGGTCAGAGCATTACCAGAAAGAGACTGAGCTATTGGCTCAAATCTGTATTATGAGCAGGCAAAGAGACAGAAAAGTAGATAATGCAGGTAATTTGGCCTTTCACATCACATTGTGCAGTGATGCTGAAAGCATCCATTAATACAAATAGATGACTCAACTTCTCTCAGCATTTTAATGCAACTTTAAATATCATACATGGTGATGAATAATTTTATTCTAACTTCAGATTTGTCACTGTTGTGTTGTTTGCCATTAGGAAATGAAAAGAACATCATCCTTGGGGGTTTAGCCTAACCGATTTTAAGATATGTTATGCTGTATAAAGAAATGTGCTTACTCATGTTCGTTGATGTAGAGCTCTGACAACTCATGCCACGCCTCTTGGTCGCCAACAAATCTGTTAACACAAAATAAATTCTCTTCCTCGATCATCATACCATACATCAAGTCATTCCAGTAATGTCAAAACAGAAAATGCATTTGTAACACAGTACAGTAAAAATGCAAGTGTATTATTACTTATTACAATACCAATAATGACAGTTATCCAACTTTTGAGGCAGGGGAAATAGGTTTCTAGCATTCATGCACAAGTTGTGCCAGCTCAATTGAAAGCAGATTCAGTTTTTAATTAAAATAAAGCCAGGGGAGGTTGAGAGGAGAGGGCGTCTGACCCTCTCCCCATCTTATAGAAAAACTCACTGCTCCAGATACTCGTTGAGCTCCCGGATGGCTTCAGCGCTCTTCCCCTGGGCCTTTAGTATGGAGATCTTACGCTTCCTTGCTGCCTGTAGAGCAGAGAGTAAACAGGATTAGGAACTCAGTTCCTCAAGTGTTTGTCTGAAGGGGGTTAGAGGATGAGTGAGTGCAAGAGTTGTGAGTTTAAATGTCCACATTAGTATATTTTCAGTGTACCACAATCCTTCTCTAAACTCTGCTATGACTCATCTTATGATAATCTATAAGATGAATCAGCACTTTAGTGCATTACAACAACAGCTGTGAAAATAAGGACAAAAGGCACAGATACTTTGTCAATTTCATTTGTATTATTACTGGGAAATTTAAAAGAATCGAAGCCTGCCAAGACTTAAATGGAGATAGTTAGTGGCCATGTCCAACAGGAGATGGACACACACATTATGAGTCAATGTTTGGGAGTTGGAATGAGCTCAGTGGCTGAGATAAAGTGGTGAGTCATCCCCTAACCAAGTGGGGAAAAAGGCACACTCCCCCAAAACCCCAACGCCTGTCTTCCTGCCGGCAAGGCACGCATCTAACGCTGCACCAGCCCAACTTACATCAGCTGAAAATTGCTTTCCACTTCGTTTTGATGTTGAAGTGACCTTAAGGTGGATTAGATTCTCATCAATCTGAATTAGAAAGTATTAGTCCTGCTGCTCTGACTTTTCCAAATGTTTTACTCCCCTCAATCCTCCCCCTTCTTTTGGTAGTAAGTGAAAACCTTAACAGGAGGCTGCAACTCCATTAGAAGTGCACTACGCTGTCACAGCTTATTTTATTTATGGACTGGCACTTGATTGAGTGGGGCTTCCTCTTCTATACTCATAACCAAAGCTATTGAGAGCTGGGTATGAGTCATGTCTCGGGGGCTGTAAATTTGGGCCCCTTCTGACACTTCCATCATAAGAAATCCACTTATCCATCAAGCTGGGACAGGGACCTGCATTGGCACTGCAGCCTCCACTGACAAGCAATATATCCACCTCTTGGTGAAAAAACAGGACAAAATAAACAACAGTTCCAACATCACCAGCAATGATTTCTACCTACAGGACAATGTGTCTTATTTCCAAACACACAGTACACATCTGAAGAAGTGTGTGTTTTCAGTATCACGGTGGCCTGAAGGCAGCTTGATAAAAAATGCCTAAAATATGTAATGAAGTTATCGAGCAACAAGGAGCAATGAAAGGTCAACCCATTATTTCCTCTCTTAAGTTTTCTGACAATAAAACAAAGATCACACCACTCTATATCCAGCGCATTTCACCAGAACTTGATGCTATGTGAGATTCAGGAATTTATACTCACTTCAGACTAAATTACAAGCATGTGGGATCGTTCCTCATCCAATACCAAAAAAGGGAAAGCAGAAAAAAAAAATAAAACAAACACTATAGTGATGTTGAATGTGGATTTTTGCACTTGTGCGCTCCCGCCATCACCACACCCACCACTCTTCTCTCCCAGCTTTTTTTTTTTTTTCTTTCCCAGATAAAGAACCACTTGGGGCTCAAAGGAACATATGGAAGTTGGTAGCCCAGAGAGTCACACAACACTTTATTAAACGAGAAGCAATTCCAAACCACTCCTCTCTCTCCTCCTTTCTCTAACTAATGATGCAGAAAACCTGGCAGTGGGTCTGATCCGTCTGTTGTCATGATTCTTTTTTAATTAGCGCTCTGAGGAGACCTTAGGAGTGAGGACTGGATTATTTACATCACCCCTGGCTCTTTGCTGCGACCTACCGCAACCTTCCTTCATAATAAGAAACATTGCAAACAAGGGTGGCACACCTAGCACACGCTAAATACCTGTATTATATATAAATAAGAAGGGAAGAGAAAAAGCCAGTCTAGTCCACACAAATATGTTATATGATGCTGTTGAACGTTTGTTTACATCTGTACACTGCAGCAATGAAGGCATACATTTTCAGTTATTATGATTAATTATGATTTTTATCTCTTGAATATACTTTGCATTTATGCAGTCAAAAAAAACGAAATTGATGCATTAAATTTCGAATTACGTGACCCACACAAACCTAATCTTGTCCTACACTGAATCTGTAATTGCATATGATTGTGGGTCAACCTCAGGAGTCATCTATGTGACCTCGGTGGCTTATTTGAGAAATAATAGCTTTTTATAGTGAACAATTTAGGGTGAAATGAGAGCATTGGAATTCAATATTAACACAATCACTTGAGTCCATTTGATGTTAAATAAATAATAAATTGGTGCATCCTTGTATGCAAATGTTGTGGGCACTGCATAATCTAAAATACTCACAAGAAGTAATGAAAAGGTGGAAAAAATGCATTTACGCACGCAGACAAGAATTTTGCCAGATCATTGCTGTAGGTATTGGAACATAGCAAGCAATGGAAGGGCTAAGAGTTTGAAACATTTTTTGGACACCGCCATGGCAAAAAAACCTTGAGCAATTTTTGTTGATTCAACAATTTTGGTTAATGGGTACCACATCTATTCCACAGCCTGTAATTACAACAGCTCAGTTTCCAATCTCTGCTTCGCATGCTGGGATGCCTCGCAAGTCTTCCTTGTGGTCGCCAATTTTCCGCCATTTCTCAGGCCCATCCCTTGCCCAATTCTTAAGAGCATGTTGGAGAACATGCAGGGAGGAGATAGCCCTCGCTGCAAAACAGGTGACCTAAACGATGTCATCATATCATCGCTCCGCCCTCCATCACCACTACACCCAAGTCATTCAGGACGAGGATTGTGGGAAAAAGGTTTAAGGTTAACGTCCCAGGAACAGAGAAGCTATTTGTCTGTTTTGTTCCATTCCCGGCCCCAAGTTTGACTGACAAGCCTGCGCTCGCTCCTGCTGCAGTATCCAGCATTCAGAGACCAGGAAATCAACCATTCCCTTTCCGAGGATGTCCCTGCAATTCCCAGAAGATCTGTGCCGTGTCGGGGCGGGGCCCTGGGATTCACTAAAATTACAACTCCCATTGTCAAAAGAGCAGATGAATGCAAACAATTTGTTGCAGATTATGCCAATTACTTACAAATAAATTTGCTGGAGTAACTGCCATTTTGTATATGGAAACGACAGTATTACAAGAAAATAATGTGATTGATGGCTTTTACTTAAATCTTATCATGAACAACAAGAGTGGTAGAAAATATTTTCATATTATTCACTTCAGCCATCCAGATGTTACTTTCCTGTCAGACATGGCATGGAACAAGCCTCTAGCAAAATTTAGGAGAGAAGACTATCACTAAACCCAAATGTTCTTGAAAGTCATTGCTGTTTTTAGTTCCTCCAGAGATGTGTGCAAATTCTGCTGTTGCATGACATTTGTTTTAGGTGGCGTCCTCATCAACGGCATTTGTTTTTGGCAGCATCAATGGAAATCTATGTACTTGCTGGATGAAATCAAAAATAATATAAAGTCATTTCAATTATACTGATGCAGAGTTTTATTGTGAAATTCAGCCTATCGCTAGCCTAAAAAGAGGTGTGTCCTGTGACCTGAGCACTCTTTTAAATTGAAATATAACTGAGGGGACTAGCCCATGAAAACAGTCCTATCCTATGTTTTAAAGGCTGACTTGCCAATCCGACTTGCAAACTTCCAAAAGCAACAAAAGCATAAAATAAACAACGATGGTCTTGACAAAGTGAAGTGGGAGTGAGACTAAGCGTGGTGGGAGGCAGCAGCTGTGGCTATTCACAGAGCAACATAAAGATGAGGAGGCTATTTCTCTATGCTAAAGTGAAAGCAAGTGGAGAGGGTGTGGGGTGCATCAGAGGGAGGTATGGATTATTAGTTTTTTTCACTAAGGCTTCTATTTGTTTAAAGCAGACAGTTGTCGATATGAAGGGGAGAGGTGAGGGCGGATGGGTACAGCCAAAATAAATAGGGCCATGGTTTCTTTTGAAAACCCTTTAAAAGATGTATTTTCTTGCATGGCCACATATCCTTATGGAAACAATTTACAGCAGGTACATTATGTTTTGAGTTGGTGGTGTGGGATTGGCAGAACACTGGCTAGACATGCTTCTGCAAGTCATTTCACAGCGATGAATAGTAAATTGAGAGGAGAAGATAGCACGGCGAGAGCCTCAGAGAAGATAGTGTTATTCAGGGCCTTAACCCCTCAGTCCAACCCACATCAGACTTTGCACCTGAAGCCAGTAGACGAAATGGAGAAGGTGGGACAGGAGCTCAGTCCTGTTCGCCCAGGGTGGCGGTCTTAAAGGTCCAGTAAATCACCATCTTCAAAGGCCAGAACCTTATTTACGCTTTGCTTCCACCAAACATGTCTGCCACTGACTAGGATCATGAATCACCCCCCACCCCTCCCCTAAACACTTTTCAGTTGTGTGGGTGCTAGGCTGATCAGCACTGTGGTTGAGGTCAGAGAGGCCAAGGGGAGTTTAACTTAGCAAACTCACACCGCTAACACCAAAGTGCTTCAGCAGATTTAAAGCCGTCCAAAAAAGCAGAGACCACAAAGTGAAGTAAAGTAGAACGCTAAGCAGAGGGATTTTTCCCTTTCTTCCCCTTCTTCTCAGCCTTACCGTGTTGGTGGGGTCGTCTTGAAGAATGGTATCGTAGTGCTTGTTGGCCTCATCGTACCTTCAGAGAGAGAAAAGAACATGAAGTTGTTTCTTCCGATCTACCGATCCCAGTCCCCAGTCGGGTAAAATTAGGTGGTAGGGAAATCAAACAGAGTTCAAGGTAATCGAGTTTCTATATACATCGTGGCAGGTTCCTATGATTACAGTGAGGCTGCACAGAAATCAGTGGTGATCTAAAGGAAGAAATAAACACTCATTTAAGTTTAGGTTGCTGGTCACACAGCCAACATAGTGAGGAGCTTATATCACTTCACAATGAGTCATGAAATCAATACAAACAAAGCACACCGTTTTGAAGACTGTATTTTCATTTGATTGGATCCAGTTTAATTCACCTTTAAACAAAATCAAATTGCTGCTTTTACATCTGTCCAGATCCGCAGCTACGTTATTGGTTCAGTCGCCTGTCTCTCTGCGCATACATAATACCACAATACACACATATGAACGTGATAAGCAACAATATCCAACGCAGCCTCGCTCAAACTGTTGGACTGAGCACACATGACTTTGTTTAAAGGGGAAATTTATGAGCTGTAAATATCAAATCATACGGTAAAGAAATCTGGGAATAGGAGGCATGTGCACTTCACTTGTCATGTCAAATCAGGCGCTGAAGGATGATTTTTCAACTTTTTTCTTGTTAGGGGTAATCTGCAACGCTGACGTTTCAGCAGCCAAAGGTGGGGCTCAGTGATCACAAAGTGTCCCGCCCACAGCCTGCAACAGACAGAAGCAACTCTGGTTTCCATTAGCACTGAGCAGCCCCACTTCCAGCGCTGCTGCTTCCCTCACATTCACTTTATTACTCAGCCACACTTTGGGAGATTTCAGATGGCACCAGGCAACCACTCACAAGCCACTTTGATTTGCTTTATTTATTTAGGAACCAAGTGTATGCGCATGTGTGTGTGTGTGTGTGTGTGTGTGTGTGTGTGTGTGTGTGTGTGTGTGTGTGTGTGTGTGTGTGTGCGTGCGTGTGTGTGTGTGTGTGTGTGAGAAGAGGAAGGGCCTTGCTGTTTGAAGCTGTGTCATTCAAGTGTTGCTCTGTCTGCTGCCAATTAGATCCTAGTGTGCCGTTTATTTAATCTGACAGTGCCGAAGCAATCACTCTCAATTATCACATAAACTCCAACATAACCGATAAACCAGCAATTGTGATCCGGGTGGGGAATGTGAGCGAGGTAGTAAACAGATTGAATTACCCCTACTTCAGCTCAGTACAGACTAAAATACCCCCCTGTTTATCTTTCCTGCTCACACTCTCCATACTGCTTACTTTTTTTTAATAAACTGCAGATTCAAAAATAAAGCACATCGTTGAGGGAGGAGGAGGAGGTGGAGGGCAAAATTGAGATTATGGTGACATGTCAATATTTACAGGGCCAAGACATACTCGCTGCACAGAGACCAAAACAGGACGGAGAAAAAAAGCATGAAAATAAAGAGGGGAAAGAGAGAGAAAAAAATACAGCGAGATGAGGAATAACAAAATAAGGAAACAACGAAGGAACAGAAACCAGAGAAGACTGAGGGACCCCCAGAATAACACTGGGATCTGACCACTTCCTTCCCGGGAATCCCTAACTCAGGCTAGAGGGCCACAGGACTACCCAGGGTTGAACCTTTCTTCTCTCCATTCCCCTCTTCTCCAAAGGAATGCTGGGTGATCCAACATAAACACAGCCTACCCCACACACATACTGTACTCACACACACCCAGACCATTGTACCACTTAGGATCTGCTAACAGTTTCTCGCCCCCAAGCCTCCCAAAGTAACATACATAACATCAGGGCTGTGCTTTTTTTTGCCTCCTTTCTCTCCCTCTCTCTCTCTGGAGCTTTTAGTACCCGATGCTTACCTTTCCAAAGCTTCCAGCCTCATGCCCGATAATCGCTTCACTCTGTGGCTATCTGGAAACTGCTTCCTCAGTTCCTGTAGACAGGTCTGTAAGGATGTGGGCAGAGGAGAGAGAGCAATTATAGTTGGCTGTAACTAAACTTTATGTTACACTCTTGCTCTCACACACTTACTTCTACAGATACTCGTGATTTTCCAACACAAACCACCTGTCTTGAAAATGTCAGATTTTGTTTATGTTTCAGCTAAACAAACCTAACACAGTGATATAAAAACAGACTGTCAGTGAAAATCTGCTGTTTCTATGTTACTCATTTAGGCAACCATGACTGCTCCTCCTCTATGCAGGGCTGGAATTTGTTTGATCACGCAGTGGTGGAAGAGGTTAGGAATGGTTGTACTCACATGCAGCATTATTCTGAATGAGATGCTAAAGTCTGCAGCGTGATCTGAATAGTTTGCGCCATCCATCAGCTGATGTCTGGTCCCTCTGCTTTTTTTAAAGTCTGGCAGCAGGGCAGAAAGGATAGCCAACAGACAACTAACTCTAATGACTGAGTCCTGCATCCTCTGTACTCAATGAGTCACTCTTTTAGCCAAAGGAGTCGTCGCTTCCATACTGATTAGAGATGAACCGTTTCAATTATATTGACCTCTAGTCTTTTTTTATCCCCATGCAGATTTGATCATTTTCAGAGCTTTGAACATTTCAGAACGTGAACTCAGAAGCATCACATTAAGCTTAAAAATGGCAAATAAATCCTGAAGGAAAAAAAGCAGTTGAACTCCATAAATGATGGCCAAGTTCAGCTAACACTTGAAGCATGCTTCTCCTTTCATTTGCTACACCCTCTAATTCCAACTCTCAGCAAATTGTTTTTCCAAAGTACAGACAGAGTAATACCATTTGGCCAAATAAAAATCAGATTTTCACATTTGGCAGAGCGGGTGCTGCAAAACAGGAATGGCTGTGAGAGAATGGCCGATTGCTTTTGAAGCTCCTGGGTGTGTGAGGAAGCGCGGTAAAAACTTACCAGAGCCAAGTCATCCCGACTGCAGTCCAGCGCTGCGATCATCACCTGCTCATAAATAATCCATACTAGGCAGAAGAGACACAGACAAAAAAGACTGTGTTAACGCCCTTTCCATTCCACTGTCTGGTGTAGCATGAAAAGATGATATATTGAACTGTACACTTGACGTACAAACTTAGTCTGTCCTCAACAGCTGCACATCGGGTTTTTTTTTACGCACACAAACAGGCTTCCATGATGTGAAGCAACAGCTTAAGAGTTCATTCAAAGAACTTTCCCATTTCATTTAACATGTAATGCTACATTTACTGGCATTAAGTGAAGATAATGTTACTTGTTAAAAAACATACATTAATTTAAAACTTGGACGGCACTGCAATAATAACAATCGTAAAATACAAGAACATTGTGGGACATGCAAAGCCCTTGTGTAAGCCTTTACAGTCCTGTCATTTATTTGCCCACAGTGAGGCGGTAATAAATAACTAATTAAGTTTCAGTAAAAATGTTAAAGGAAAACGAAGTGTAACGAAATTAAAGAAAATAAGTTGTTACATTCGTTATGATCACCTCCCAATTTCAAATTGAGGTTCCACCCTCCTCTCCACTAGTATAGATGAGACACTAAAAAGGGGCTCTTCAGTGGTACCAGGGGAAAAAAGGACATAAGTTGGGTGGTTAAATGAGACCTTGGCTACTTTTCGTGAGTCAAAACCATTCCTAACATTGTTAAAAACACTGGTGATGTTTTGTGAAACCAAAGTAGCTGAACTAACGTTTCTCTCTCAGCCCCAACTCTCATCACCCATCGTCTTTACTGTGACTCTGTTACTGTAGGTCAAATACCAGAGCAAGTTTTAACAGCTAAATGTGACTGGGTTTGTAACACAATGTGTGTGTTTTCACTAAAAACAAAAAATATGTATGGAACAGTTTCAACATAAAGACAATATAAAAATAATGTGATCAGTGAGTGATGTTAAAGCACTGGCGATATGTTTACATAAAGGTTAAATATGACTTTTACACTTATCACCACAATGAAACTTTAAAATGAATGTTTACATTATAGTCTCTTAGAGTTTACGAAGGCAAATAGCCTCAAGTTAATTCAGTTGCCTTCATAAAGCTCTAAGAGATACCATGACCTTAATGCCTTGAATGAATCTTCACAGGTATGTTACATTACAGTGAACTACTTTTGAATGGATTGGATTTTAATATGAATAGGCCAGATTAAGTCATTGTCTTGCTATGTTGGCATAGTGCAGCAATATTGATGTGTTCATTTTGTTAGGTTGCAGTTTGTCATATCATCAGCTCTATACCTCTCTTTATCCACTTTCTACTCCATGATGCTTATTGAGATTCCTTTTGTGTAGACACCTTATGAATATTGTCATACATGTTTTTTTTGTTTTTTTTTAAACCAAATAAACCAATCTCAAATAAGTCTGAACATTTCATCACTGTTATATAATTCTAGAGCAAAGCATTTTGGGTGCCATCATCAACAACATGACCATTTCTTTAACATCTTTCTCTAGTGGTTAGCCACAAAAAATGAAATGTTTATTGAAATGCTTTTTCATTTAGTCAACTGTAACATTATAACATGCTGACTAATAGTTTGGCTGCAGAAGCCAATTAATAGAATTAATAAAACATGTTAGACAGACAGCTCTGACAAGGAAACTGGACATGTTCAGCCAAATGAACGCCCCCTGTTAATTGAGAAGAAAAATAAAACCAAACTCCACCCAAAAACTGGCAGGTTGTGCCAAAACAAACAAATGCCTGAAGTTTGTCTTGACTTTAATGATGCCAACTCTTGTTCTGATAATTGCCATCTCATTTCACAGCCAATTTAAGAGCTGGTTTCAATAAAACCATGGCATGTTAAGTGTTTATCCGCCTCTTTTAAGGACTGTATGAATCATAACAGCTGGGGAAAAGGGAGAGTTTTATGGGGTAATGCAGCAGGACAGCACTGTTATAGAGGAAACCATGACCTTTGATATGTTTACGGTAGGTAAAACTCACTGTTGCTTCAAAAATAAAATCTGAAAACAACAGTATACTGTACTCAGTGAATTACAAGGCAACAGGCTATGTCTACAATATGCCTTTCACACCATTGCACTTGTCTTGCCTTTTCAACTGTATCCCTGCTGAACTCCTGGCCCTATTCTCCTGTTCTCGTTAAGCCGTTGCTCTTTGTATTTTCTCTTCGTGGCTTCCCGTTGTCCTCTTCTTCTACTTCTTAATTTTTTATAGCGGTCAGGAAACAACATCGTGTTGCATTACTGCCACCAACTGGAATGGAGTGTGGATCGGGAAAAGTGTGGAATGCCAGATTGACGCGGACCCCAACTGCAGTACGAAAGGAACGAGGTGCACATTTGCATGACCAGAGAAGGGTCTGCAACTGTCCATGGATGAGGAGAGCATGTCCAAGTTTTAGGAATAAGAATAAGTGGACGTTTCTCCTATTTCCAACAGGATCTCTTGACTTCAGCCAGGGTGACCATCAGGTTCTTGGT
This sequence comes from Seriola aureovittata, assembly GCF_021018895.1. Classification (NCBI taxonomy): domain Eukaryota; kingdom Metazoa; phylum Chordata; class Actinopteri; order Carangiformes; family Carangidae; genus Seriola; species Seriola aureovittata. Next base: position 22,509,692 of record NC_079370.1, on the reverse strand, counting down.
CACCTTTCTTACCAAGGCCCTTCTCCCCTGATTACTCAGTTTGGCTTGGTGGCCAGCTCTAGGAAGAGTCTTCATTGTTCAAAACTCCTTACATTTAAGAATTATGGAGGCCATTGTGCTCTTGGGACCATTCCGTGTAGCAGAAATGTTTTTGTAGCCTTTCCCAGATCTGTGCCTCAACACAACCCTGCCTCTGAGCTCTGCAGGCAGTTCCTTCACGTCATTGCTTGGTTTTTGCTCTGATATTCATTGTCAGCTGTGAGACCTTATATAGACAGGTGGGTGCCTTTCCAAATCATGTCCAATCAATTGAATTTACCTCAGATGGAGTGATGGTGATCAAGAGAAATGGGAGGCACTTGAGCTAAATATCAAGTGTCACATAGAATGGTCTGAATACTTCTGTCAATGTGATATTTCAGTGTTTCCTTTTCAATGTATATGCATAAAAATCGGTTTTCACTTTGTCCTTACAGGGTATTGAATGTAGATTGAAGAGGGAATTTTTTATTTTTTTTAATTTCAGCATAACGCTGCAACAACGAAAAAACTGAAGGGGTCTGAACACTTTCCAAATGCACACTCTAGGCCTATAGGCTGTGACTGTAGCTTTATTATTAATTTTAATCAGCTGTGTCAGGTTCATTCAAACAGGCTCACCCAGATTCCCTTTCATACATTTTCAAACATACAATATTATTTATACTATAGCTTGGCTAAATACTTGGTTATTATTTACTGAAAGATGAGTATCCATATTGCCCAGCCCTGCTAATCAACATTTTAAATTCAATAAAATGTATTGCGATAGTCAATGTCAATCCATTGCTTTCCATCTTGCATTTGTCCAGAAATAACATTGACTGAAAGACTATCCAATCATTGTCTTGTTTTAAAATTGTGTACACCATATATTGTCTGGACTGGTCCCTTCAGGGGTTTGTCCTAGAAAGCACGAGTTTCATTTGGTGCACAAGCATAAGAACGCTTGTTCATGCACAATGCGGTTATGCTTTCCGAGATATAGTTTATAAGCACTGATGCCTATTGCATTAATGAAATGTAATAAATAATTGTATTTCACTCTCACTTTTGTCAGGCACAAAGCCACAAAACAGCCCTGGAAGCAGCTGGTAAGCAATACGCAGAGAGACCAAGCTAGGTTTATGAGACAGACAGACTAGCGAGAGATGCACATCAACTACACCTCTGTTGTGTCTGGAGTTGTCTGTTTACACATCCACAAGCAAATATAACTGAGGTCTTAGATTCTTTTCAGACAATGATGGAAAAAGAAAAAATATGTACCTGTTTTTCTTTAAAGAGTGACATTTAGTGGTTTTGGACTCTACAAAGCAAAAGATCCTCATTCAAATTTAGTTTTTAAATTTGAAAACAACAGGGGGCTGTACTTATCTCCCGCTGTGATAATGTGACACGAGAGCTGCCAAAAGGGAATGTTAACAAGTTGTCTATTGTGTTTTTACCAAAACAGTGGTGTTTTCCCTGCTAACGCGAGTTTGTCATAACAGCCACAATTTCCTCTACTACTCTAAGTACTACCTGTTTTAAAGTTCTAAAACAAACTAAAGACTGGTGTATATGGAGGCATTCTCAACTGTGGATTAATGTAATTTCTAATAGTCCCTGTGAAAATAACAATACACCTCATAGTCTATGTTAACCAAGTCGTCAGTGTGTATAACTGCAAAAAAATCTCTGAAATGATGTAAAATTATGTACATACATATAAATACATATAGATAGAACAGATATATACTTTATTTATCCCCTAGGGGAAATTCAGGTGCCCTGCAGCTCATTAGTAATAATAACAACAACAACAATAATAATAGGTAATAATAAATAGTAAACAATAATAATTAAATTAGTCCAGTTCAGAAGCCACTTCCTTTGGCTGAGGTGTTATACAGCCTGATGCAAGTGGGGACAAAGGATCTCCTAAAATGGATGTGTTGATTTGTTTGGTCTAGACACACTTACTGTCATCTCCCAGTTTTGATGCATGATCGCTGATGAGCTCTTCACCAACATCCACTATTTGTTCACTATTTCTGCAGTTATCCTCTCTCCATTTACGCAGCTTGTCTCTCATTTCTGTGAACAAAGATTTTAAGCCATAAGTTGAAATCTGTGTCAATACAATCTATCAAGCATGATGCTCTGGGACTTTGCAAAGCACAATTTGGGATGAGCATGTGAAAAACAAGACCTATGAAGCTTCACTATCATATGCAGTAACGTTTACACTGATTTATCGTCATCTCAACTGATGTGGTTAATGGGACTAAAATTACTGGGACTATTCAGAAACCCTGGAAGTGTGAATTATTAAATGAAAGTCACATTTTTGTATTATCAGAAAAATATGTACAATTTGTAAGCAATACCATTATGTTTGTGCTACTACTACACTCGCAGTCGCTCTAACATATTCAGTATTATTATTATTATTATTACTATTGCTAATGTGTTATACTGTATTTCTTAGGCAGACCCAGAAGTCCATTGAGACGCAGATATAGCTAACTTTAGCCGATGCATCATGACTAACTAACATGCTACAGACATTAGGGGGTTAGCTGAAGACGGACAGACATAGCTTCCTGCTATACATTAAACGCTACTTTAACACCATCAACAACTACATTGAAATGACGGCTATTGAGCTGGTACTGATCTACTGTATGGATGAACACGATGAGTTAGCTGATAATGCTAACTAGCGTTAGCTAAGCACTTCACGTTGACTTGTGAGCTTGTATTTTCAGGCTCGGACCGCGACGATTCTCCCACATAGTCTTACACAGGGAAGACGGCAAATGCCATGAGGAACAGAAATACATGTCTCATTGACAACTGAAAAGAATCTACTTTATCTTTAGTCTTACCTTCCCAACCCACATCATACATTTCTGATACCGACGCCATCTTTTTCCTTTTGACAACAGACGCTGTGCGCCTACGTCACGGACTTGCCAGCGGTGGGCGTGGCCTGAAGACATGATATTTTGAACGGGCACTGCAGTTAAACAGTTGGACTACTTTAAATAAATAAATAAATACATACATAAATAGAAGAAGAAGAAGAAGAAGAAGAAGAAGAAGAAGAAGAAGAAGAAGAAGATATTCTGCACTTATCAATTATTTATTATTATCATTATTAGACCTATTAATTTGTGAACATGTGGGAAGCGATATGGTTCATTTAAAAATTATTAAATATTTATATCAACAGTATAACTTAATGTTGGTCCATGATTTGCATTTGTAGGTTTATATAAGGCTTGTAATTTTGATTTTGAAGACCAAATTGCACATGCACTGGTTTAGACACATAATTCCAGTACACTGTAAACCTACACTACCATTGTAATGTCGAGCAGTCAGCAACATGGAGCACGAATTGCTACAGCAGATCAAGATGATGTTATTCTCATGCTCCATTTCCATTTTTATATAATTCACCTCCTAAGTATTGGGTAGGAAAATCAGCTGAGCCTAGAATCAGTTTCCTCTGAAAATATGGAATGGGCTTTCCAAGCACATCTACCATTTTATCCTGATTTCCCTCAGGAGCCTCTGTGAATCCCATCCTCACGCTGCGTCTACACTTCTCTCTTACCACATTACACACTTGTTGATGTGGACTCTGCATAAACTTGCTTACAGAGACATTTCAGAGATCTGATGTCACAGTGCTGCTCACTGCACATAGCCTACTGTTATGCACGCTTTGTCGATGTTCTGCTGTGAAAAGGCAACAAGAGATGTTCTCTTTCTATAAGACACTGATAGTGTAAAACAGCCTAGCATCATCAGTGCAAGTGCAAGTGCACCAGAGAATGATGAAATGTCATCATGTCTTTCAGGAATACAAATAATAACAGTGTGTACAGTTTAAGTTACGCTCAGCTTTGGCGATCTGTGCACTTGTAATTTTCAAGTCTGCACATGGCAGTCAGTTGATATGTGGTTGGGTTTTTGCTGGAACACAAAATACCAAAGAAACCACATTAAAACAATCATACACTGTCCTCTGGGGTAGAGGGCTTCCCCTGTCTGCCAAGGTGCCACTGAAGGCCAGGGCCCTAATTGTGACCTGCAATAAACACTATGCAGTGGGTGTGACTCTTGGGATTTCAGGACATGATGGTAAAAGCGCTCTGTGAACAAGCTGTCTATAACTTTGAGATGCAGCTAAATGTGGTGGGGGTGGTGAAAAAAGCCTCTTGACATAAGGCGCCTGTTTAACTTGGAGCAGCTCTCTTTTACAGAAATGTCACAATATGGGAGATCAATTGCAGCCATCTGAAAACCCAAATTGTACTACTTGACTGGTGCTTACGTAGGTTTCCATGCTCTGGAAGCCCCCACATATGGCACACGGGACAAGCATATATATATTTTCCTTTTCAGTCTCCATGTATGAAGAAAAAAAAGAAATATTCCAGTAGAAACACTTCACAGGCATTATATTTTGATTTCTGACAGAAGCAATCAGAGTTGGCAATCTCTAAAATGAACAGTTGTGCACTAAAAATTGAGGTAAGGTTGAGGTGCTCTCTGTGGTTTTGAAATAGTTCCTGTTCCATCTAGATTTCTTTTTCGTTGGTGTTGTACAGTGAGTTGCGGAAAATGAAGACAGATGCAATTAGCAACAATGTTTGGACTCAGCCCTCTGGAGCCGGCGGCACTGTGTTTACTTTGAAATCTGATTAGGTCCACTGTCTGACCAAGTTGCTTTCACCTCACCGCGAATAACTCTGTACAGATGACTTCAGCACGCTTTGCTTCTGATGGACTCCCTCTATTGCACCTTTGACCTCGCCCATATCCTGAGCGAGAGGCCCTGAGCGGGAAATTATGACACATCAGAATTAGGCTTCCTCACTCTCTTGCTCTTCTCTCGCTTGGCTTCAGTGTCAAGAATAATATTCAGCCCCTTGTCAGAGCGGCACCATACTAGGAATTGACATTACATACACAGTACGAATCCGAGGATGTATTGCTCCCCTGCTACCTCATGTAGTAGCATGATTGCTTATTGTGGATTGAAGTATTACGACATGTAGTATATTATGTGTTGTTAGATTGGTTTTAATGGCCAATTGTCCCGTCTCATTCGATTTGAACAGGGATTTAACATTAACATGCATGAGATTACCTCCAACAGACTTCTGCACAGACTGGTGATGTGCTTCATTCATCATAAGAAATGATGGTAATTTGGAATTAGAAATACTGACACCATAAATTGATTTCCACTCGAACACACTCCTGTGCTCCTGGAAATTATTACAGTAAAAAAAAGAGATATTGGAGGACTTTACATTTGAACCTAATCTTACATAACCCTCATAGAGTCTTATTAAAGTGAAAATTTGATCTCTTTGAAGGGAGGATTTGGCTTTAACGTAACAATTTTGACACCTCCAAGCCAAATATTGAAATTTTTTTTCTGCGTTGTATCCAAGAATCACATCATCTTCATTCTAAGTTGCGGCAGCTGGTGAAGTTCGGTCATTCCAGCAGCATTTTTTTGTATCAGTCCAACTTGAAATTATAATAATATAAAGCACTTCTACAGCCTCTCAGGGGGTCTAAGTTGAGGTTTGACATTCATAGAAGTCGTGGCTATTGTTCACTGGTCTTACTTTCTTTCCACTATTTCAAGAGCGGTTTTATTCAGAGGCCCCCACTTAGCTACATAAATACACACAATAGCAATTATTACAGAAATGTTCAATCCACAGGAAGAATATTCAAATCCCATCCCCTGTGCAGTGGAAGCCTGTAACTAAACAGCATAATCTGGAGTTATCAGATTTCACTTTTCTTTTCTGGTAAGAATACTCATGACCGCAAATTTGGAGATAGCGCCATGTTCTCTGTAATGTCATGTTTTCAAAGAAAATTGCAGAGGAAAAGTGAAGTTATGCATGACGAGAGGAGAGAGCCTTGGAGCAGAGCTTGTTGAGCGAGGATTAGAGGGGTCAAATATTGATCGACTTCCCTGTGTGCCTCTTGTGTGATATTGCTGATGTGTGAGAGTACAAGTCACTCCTTGTTTGTGCAGTGGACATGTGTTGTGCAGATGTTCTGCCACCCTCCGTGCCATTGGGTATAGTTGCTGTAAGTTTATATTGTTTTCTGGCCCATAGGCCTGGTCGATAACCTTCCTTCCATTGCCATCGAGTGTGACACTGCTGAAGTCAGCACTGGGTTCTGAATCAGGAGCGTGGGCCGCTGATTTATAACCTGACACGCACTTGGAGTGAGATGATGCATAGCTAAAAAGTTTACAAAAGAATAATTTAAATTCGTATGAGATGCTGGAATCCGGATTCAGGGCTGGGATGCTTGGCTTTGCAACATCCAGCACCGAGTCATTTGTCTTAAGATCTTATTGATTTATATTTTGACAGATATTAGTATGAGGCCAGTGGTGGGTGTCTTTGGCAGTGTCATCTCCTCTCCCTCTCTTCGACTCATTTGTTGACCAAGAAAGCTTTCAGGGAACTAGAGAGTTGAGGTTTTTCATGGAATATTTGGCCCATCACTCTAGCACCCCTTTCAGTTTATCCCATTAAGGCAGAGGAGTATTTTCTGCAAGACAGACAAGTAGAATGATGGATAACTGTTTTGGATGCTGACATGTGTTGGTGTTCCTGACAGCATCCCAGTATTGAACCTGGATATCATGTGTGGTCAAAGCCATCACTGCCTGCAACTGCTTGATCCAACAAAAACACACACATGCTTTGATTTACAGAGACAGAAATGGTGGATGACTGTTTATGTTTACTCTGCTATTATGGACTTTGTTTAAAGTTTTGATAAGCCTTTAGCCCAAACCTATTCATTCACTGGCTAGGTAGTGTGAGTGCTGTTGGGAGCAAATCATTAGCTACAGTCACTGTGTTGGAAGGAGGATATTACAGAGTTGCAGAAACATTGCCAACACGCAGTTATGTTAGAGAGCAGATCAGCGTAAACTGTATCCACACAGACATTGAATTTGACAAACAACAGTCAAAGCAAAATAAGATTAAGTTCATCTTTCACAATAACTGTGCACAATAGTACACTTTGCCTGGGAATTGCTTGGCATTTTGGGAAATTTGCTTATTTGATTTCTTGTCAAAAGTGAGGGGAGAAGATTGACACCACTCTCATAGCTGCATGCTACATATGAAACTACAGCCAACCGCTGGTTATCTTAGTTTAGCATACAGATTAGAAACTGGGGGAAACAGCTAGCTGGTTCTAAATTGCCTACCGGCACCTCTAAAGACTAAAAACAAACAAAGCATATCTTGTTTGTTTAATTCGTACAGAACAAAAATGTAAAGTTGCAGACTGTTTCTCAGACAGGACTTCCTGGTAACTTAATGTTGTCAACAAGACTTTGGGAAGTTGTTGGTCATGGCCAAGAAATATTTGGATACATAATTCCTTGTAAAACTGCAACTTGTTGATTGTATAGCTGAGGGGAGATAAGTTTGTATGGACGTACAAAAATTTAAAAAGTGCCAATAAATAATTAAGCAAGCTGTTTCACACTGTTTCCAGTGTTTATTGCTAAGTTACACTAACTGTCTGCTGGCTCCAGCTTCATATTGAAAGGACAGATATGAGTGGTATCAATCTTATCTTTTAACTCTCTGCAAATTCCCAAACTGTTAAATGATTTCTTTAAGCAGTTGTAACTTTAAGTTTGTTTGCTCTAACCATATCTCTAAACTGTTGCCCTCATTTTCAATACAAACTTATCTAGTAAGTAAAGTAAAAAGTAAAGTAAATTCTACAGTATTATCTTAAATATTTTATGGTTTAAACTGTTTTCATTTCCCTCGCGCCAAATGCTCCCTCTTGCAGTTTATTTATCATATGTTTAATATTTAATACTCAAGATATTACTAGAAAGTGTCCAGCGGGAAACCGCCTGGATCCGTCCACCGTATTTGCTTTATTGTTAGTTTCAATCTTCCCGTGCCCATTTTCCCAACTCTCTGCAATTCATGGGTTTGGCTTTGCTTTTCTCTAAGGAGATGGATGAGCAAGCTGGCACCGCATCTTTTAAAAAACATTGGTTAGTTTCAGGCCCTAATGGTGTTCAGTGGCTAGGATTGTTTGGTTTGCAAATTTCAATATGGACTCTATCTGAGACATTTTTTTTTCAGTGCACTGATCAAGGGCTAGTGTTGAACAGAAAACTGATTCCAAGAGTCTGAACTCTGGATGAGATGAACTGATTGAACAGATTTTTGTGAGATCAACATGTTAGCAGCAAAATGACATTAGAGTGGCATCAGCAAAGAACTGAACAAAATCAGAAGGAAGGAAAGAGAATTCCCCTGCACATTTCTCCAAAAGACCACCTCCCAAGCACCTTTTTTTTTTTTGTAAAGATTGGCTGGTTGAAACAAGAGAAACCAATGCAATTTGGCCCTCATATCAGTGTTTAAAATACATGATTTCTTGTCATTTTGGATTTAGCATGTGGTATTTAACTTATCGGAGAATGCTTATTAGCTTTGCCTGCACCAGTTAAGATTTTTCCCACTGTTTCCTAATTCAATATTGTTTAATAACAAGTATTATTGCCTGCACTTAAAATGCCTGCACACAACTCACATTACACTGAGAATGGACAATATAGTGCGCGTGCTTGTTTCATAGAGGAACAATTACTGGGTTTTGATAATTTTGCTCTAAAGTAAGGGTGGAGGGACACATAGGTTTTCCTGCTCAGTAAGGTACTGTACAAAAATTATTTCTTGGTTTTTCAACTTGTTTGTTACAAATACAGAATACAGAATACAGAATACAGAATAAAGAATACAAATACAAAATACAAATACCAAACAAGCAAAAACTATGTGTCATAATGACATTTGTGTATTAATTAAACAACCATAGGTTACTTGTCCCCACCCTTGGACACGACTCAGAGAAGCACACAAGCGGCAGGCGGACCTCCAATAATAAACATGCGTAATTCTATTCTAGAACGGTCACAGTTTTTTCAGGTTAAGGCACAAAAACCACTTGGTTAGGTTTAGGCAAAGATCATGGTTTGGGTTAAAATAATTACACACACTAAACCATGTCATGTATAAAAGAGACAATGCCGGCTATTGTTTTCATACAGAAAACAAAGTGCATTCTGCTGTCTGAAAGTCCCGTGTTCTGTCGACCCCATCCATCTACCCCAACCTCCTTATCTCACAGACTTTGTTGCTTTATACTACCTAACCTGATTTAGTAATTACTACAGCTGCTAGAGGTCGCCTAACAATAAAACGTAGCAATGTGTTGTAACAAGCTACTTGCACACACGACCTATTCATGGGCTCATTTTTAAAATGAAAAATTACAATGCCCTCATCCTTTTTTGACCCCTTTTCCCACCCTCATACTTTTTGTACAGTCCCTAACTTGTTAAGAAAAGTAATGCAGAATTGAAAGAATGAAAATATACAAACAGCCTACACCAAGAAAATATGAGCGTGAAGGAATGGATATAAGCACTAGCTATACTCACATCAGTGAAAACGTGTCAAGAAAACCTTAACACAGACAGTATTTCATTGTGACCTTATGAAGCCAACTTAGCAAAACTGGCTGGAGCTTTTAATTTTTTTAATTAAATCCATGAATCATTTAATAAACTAAATTGCCCAATGATACTTGCCAAAATTGATCAAATGATTGTATGGGTGACTCTTTGTACTGCAAAACCTTTCCTGAAACAAGGAAGACGACACAAAGGAGGCTTCAGTGGAGTAAAAGCTGTGTTTTCTCGTTTTTTTTTTTCTTTTTAATTTTAAAGTAAGCTGCCACTGAGCCCGAGCTGACTATGTCAGAAACACCCAGTAAAACAGCAACTGGCCATGGTGAGTGGTGTCTGTTTATGACTCATTTCTACCTGCTGTCAGGGAGAGTGGAAGAGAGAGAGCCCAGTGGTAACAAGGGCAGAATTGTGTGAGGACACAAGACAGTACCGTGTGGTTGTCAAGAAAACAAGCTAGTAGTGAAACCTATTAGAGATGGGTCATTTAGTAGCTGATATTGGCTGTTGTTGGCCGTGTATGGTGGACACATGGGCACCTTTATGAGGCAGCTGCTGAAATGACGGGGGAGGAAAGAGGATGGTTCAGATGCACAGTGAACACATTCTAACCTTGTGGAAAAGTCAAATGATTGGAAATGATCTGGTTGTTTTCATTAAAATTTAGCAGGCTGGTAGTGGGGGTTCATCATGACTATATTTACCCTCAAATGGTTTTAGTCTCATAAAGAAGTCACACACAGGCTTTTAGGAGAAATATTGGTGGTGTCTGGAGGAAAGCCGATGTTTTCACATTCAACAAAAACCTTCACTTGGATCCCTCTTTATAAATTAAATGTTTCACTGTATCAACACCACAAGGAAATTATGGGAAGTTTGAAAGGTTTACAAGTTACAGTCATGCATCCTTTTCAGAAACCAAAAAAAGTTTTTTGGGCACTTAGTGTTTAAGGTTTTTATCTATCAAGCACAAGCAATGCCATCAAGAAGGAGTCTGATCAGTCAGTCCTAAATTCATTCTGTAGCATGACAACAACCCCAAACATACAGCCAGAGGTATAAAGAATCTTTAGCAATAAGAAAAGGCAGATTCTATTTTCATATAGGCTACATATATTATAGCCTATAAAGCATGGTAGAGACAAGCACCCAGGTGTCTGTAGCCAACAATGCTATTTGCACCCGAGGTGCCAATGTAGCTATTTATACCTGTGTTTTAGACTCTCCAGGATCACTTCAATGAGTCACATGGGAAAAGGCTTTCTAACACATGATTAAGGTTCTGAACGAGTCTATTTTAACACAAACCATGATCTTTTCCTAAATATAACCAAGTAGTTTTGGTGCATAAACCATAAACTGCGACTGAAAACTGAATATAATAAAAAAATAAAAAAACGAGTCAACTAAGTCCTAAATAAAATACGTAAATACCATCTTTTGATACAACCCAGTCTCCTGGAGGAGTCATGTGCTTAACCCATTCATCCACCAGGACCTCTATATGTGGATTCGTCGATCTTTAAATCTCGCCTGACTAACCCTATAGTAGTTTATTAATTAAAACACCTAGTGTATGGCGCTTATTATATGGATCATTGCAACAATGTACACCATCCTGTACACTGTTTTTCAACAGCGCAAAAAACATGACGGAGCCATTGGGTGTAAATAGCTGAATACCTGCTGTGTGACTATTTTGACCTGGGTGCAAAGAGACACTTGGTTTAGAAAAGCAAGGATCCCTGCAACAGGTGTTATCCCCCCCACAACCCCCTCCAGAGCCCTGATCTCAGGAAGTTGCCTGGGTATTACATGAAGAGACAAAAGACACTGAGACAGCCTAAACCCACAGAACAACTGTGGCAAGTTCTCCAGGATGCTTGGCACAACCTACTTGCCAAGTTTCTTAAAAAGAACTTTCTTTTTAAAACGTCAATTGTTCAGGAGGTTTTTACCTAGAGCCAAATTATCTAGAGCTCTCCTCCTCTCCAAAACAAACAGACCAGGTGATTTAAACCAGTAAAAATACTAAATAAAGTAGTTTCATGTTAAAAATTGTCCCAGAGGGGCTGTGAGCTGAGCTGCTGCTAATGTTTGCTCAGCTTGTTTCTCTGATAACTTATGATCCAGACGTTCAGGAGTTTTTTTTTCTTCACCACGAGCCGAGTGATCTGAGTTGAATTATTTTTCTCTCTAAAAAAAATGGACCCGGTGATTAAATCTGCAAAAAACACTTAATAAAATAGTTTCACAGTTTCATCACTTGTGACAGATAAACACAATACTGACAAATGTGCAAAATGGATATGACGCCATACAAATGGCTGAACAAATGAAAAGGACTGTTGCCTTGATTAAAATTATAGATTTCTCTAGGTTTGAAGATTGCAGGAAACATTTGGGTAAGTACACAACTCAACAAAATAGATCACATAGTATAGTAAATATATCACATTTTTATGTGGAATAATTACATTATACCTTTAAAATTTAATTTAATTTATTCATTTTAGTTCCTGCACACTGCAAAAACATAAAGGGAAGCAAAAAGTCATTTGAAACTATGGAATTAGCCATCATATATATAAAAAACTCAACAGTATTAAAATACCTGCATCTATCTATCTATAGAACTGCATATATATGTATCATATAATAACTGCGTACAAACTTCATAAAAGCACTATATATATATATATTCTTTGTATATATATATATATATATATATATATATATATATATTTTTTTTTTTTTTTTTTTTTTGAGGATGCTGACAATGTCGCTGATTGGTCGGCCCCTCTCTACACAACTGCATCATACATCCACTTCCCTTTCCCCGGAGCAAAGATGGCGGAATACGACCTCACCACCAAGATTGCTCACTTTTTAGACCGTCATCTCGTTTTTCCTCTGCTGGAGTTCCTGTCTGTCAAAGAGGTACGAAATATATCAAGATATAAACACTTCGCTGCCATTTTTGGCTAATTTTGATAACTATTTATGGCTTTGAAACAGTTGTAAAAGCCATGTACGCCGACGAGTTGGTCACATTTTTTGCAGCTGTGTAAAGAAACCACGTTTAACCGTAGCGGAGCCGGAAATGTAGCTCTCTACGTTCAAAATAAAAGGGGAAAAACACATTACTTTTGACAGGGCATGGGGAACAGAACAAAAGAAATTGCTATAAACACTTAAGTGATTAGATCGATGTATGCAGTTAAACCACAGTTTAACATTACGAAAACATTACGCTGAGAAAGTTTGCGCACAATATCGATATCGAAAGGTTACAATTGTTTTTTACATTTGAAAATACAGTACCGGAAGTTGTGCGTTTCATAGGGATTAGCTTTACACTGGTAAAACGAGCCACGCGCTGTTTCAGATTCAGATGTTTGTAGGAGTGCGCGTTTCCTACACTAGGAGCATTAAGTTTTTCACATTTGTTGGGCGGTGCTCCTTTATACGTTACCACACTACAGGTCAACGATGTTGCCGCCCAATAGGGAGGTACTGGGCAATGAAGCACTCGAAACAGAGCTCCCAGGCAATGCTAATCCATAGAAGGTGAAAACGTGGTTGATTTGAAAGAATAACTCCAAATGAACGGCAATGTACACTTAGGCAACGGTTTGAGGGGTATCGAGGATATGTTGGAAAATATTTATTAACACTGATAAGAACATTTAACTACTACGGCCCGTAGACATCGCTGAAACTAACGTTAGCGTTAGCTAACCGTGGGAAGCTAATATGAACGTCAATTCCTGCTATGTTCGGCAAGTTAAGCTGAACGTTGTAATAGTACCACGAAGCATAGCCAGTAGACCATACTGGTTTGTTCAGTACAAATTTTATGTTCATAATGTAACACCATAATGTCATATATATATATATAACTGATATATTAAAGGAAAACCCCCAAAGATGAGTGGAAGAAATAGGACAATACGGCACGTGGGCTCACTATATGGTTTGAGTATGGAAATAATGTGAATCATTTAACACACCTATGGGAGTTTTTGGACTGACAGGGAAGTAGAAACCTCCAGTAGAGTTTAGAGACTTGTAGAATCAATGGCAAGGATCTTTGAAGCCGTTCTGGAGGCACATAGTGGCCCAATATCTTGTTATGGCACTATATGCTGGTATATCCTTTAATTTGTCACCCATCTGTATATATTGGCGTATGAAGGCTGATTCAACTCACTGGATCAAAAGCTATGAATGGAGAAAATGTGCTAAAGCCATTATCCACTAAATACTGTATTTTATTAAACTAAATACTTTAATTATTTATTTGGAAACTCAATGTATCAGTCTTTGTAACTTAGTCAGAGCTTAGTGGTCACATAATAGGCCTATTGTTTAAAGCCTTCCCCCTCACCTCTGTTTTATTGACTCTGTTTCTTAGATCTACAATGAGCAGGAGCTGCTTCATGGCAAACTGGACCTCCTCAGTGACACAAACATGGTGGACTTCGCCATGGATGTGTACAGGAGCCTTTTTCCTGACAAGGAAATCCCCCATAGTAAGTGTTGACGAGTGGTGCATATACAGTACTCACCCCCATTTCTCTAGAGCTAACTCACACAAAACCAAGAAAGATATTAATATTGCTTGATAGACATCATAAAGGGCAGCTCCGCTACACCGCTTACTCCATTCAGAATTGATTTAGCAGTAAACTTTGTTTTACAGCATTTTCAGTGCTGGGGTGCAGCCCATGCACATCTATGTTTATGTTGTTGCTGTAGCTAATGACTTTCTTTATCTTCCCTGTGTCAGCTCTGAGGGAGAAGAGGACGGAGGTTGTGGCCCAGCTTAAGCAGCTGCAATCAGAGACAGAACCCATTGTGAAGATGTTCGAGGACCCTGAGACAACAAGGCAGATGCAGTCTACCAGGTAAAGCCTGTAATTATTTTTATTCAAGAGTAGTATGAAATTTATTGCTGAGCTTAGTTGCCATGATTCTAGTATTAGTAAAAACCTGTTATTTGAAACAGTAGACTGCATGGCAGTATTGCAAAGGGATTTTGTAGAGTCCATGGAACTGTATCTTGAATGAATAATGTTTTTAGCTTTTTCAGTGCTCTCACTGAGCGAAGTCAGCAAAGACAGAAGTAAAAAGAGACAGACGCAAGATGTTGTGGTTAACTTTATTAAGACTGTTTTGTCATCTACAGTGATTAAAATATTTTGGTCATATTCAGTCTTTATCCTTTCCTTTGTTTCTTGGCGAGAGCATGTATAGTTAATCAAAAGCATTTTCCATTTTCATCTCATCTCAGTTTGTACTGCTTTATTATATTGTTTCAGCTGGGCTGTAGACATATGTTTATTTAAGCCACAGATTTGTAGGAACTGTTATGTGAGATTTAAAGCCTGATAATAGCAATATTGACTTAGCACATGTCTATGTGATTGTTAGTTTGCTGTCAGTATGAAGTAAGGAGGAAATCTACCTTTTGGATGAGGAATCATGTGTCTGTCTTTAGTTATACATTATTCTTTCTTCATACCATTGGATTTGTAAAACAATAGGAAACGCATCTGGGGTCAATGAAGAATTCTCTCTAAGGCCAGCGGACATGAACAGTTTTATTCCACCATTATGGCCTAAATTATTGTTGATGCAGTTGTTTGTTTTTAACATTGTGTCTGGATTAGAGGATCATCCAGTGCTGAAAATGTGAAATGGGTTGATATTTGAACCCTGATGCCCTGTCTATTGAGGTTAATATGTACAGATCCGCAAAGCATTTTACAGGGTAATAGAACCTATTGGTCTTGGTACCTTTTTATTGAATGGTTACCAGGCTTTATTTCGACTACTATTTAAGCCAGAAAATAAGCCCGGCGATCATAGTAAATCACATTATTGTCATATTTATAAACAATGTCATTATCAGATAGACAGTCTGCGGATTATGTTGAACATTAGGGTAATGTATGATTTCTTTTCTCATTTGTTTGGACTTGTTAAAATATGGAACTACCTTTGGGTTTTCCAGTCAACATGCTACTGATGGCTCCTTGACGTTTTCAGTGCAGAAGGTGGCAGTAATGCTGTGCAGACTTTTTCATGAACAGTTGCCACTTGTAAATCTCAGTAGCTGGCTCTCATCTAAATCTCTTTTAACAAGTGAAGAGTAAAATGTAATATGTTTTGTATCACTGTTAAGACATGGTGCAGAAATTGTTTTTGTTCTTTCTGTGTCTATGCGGGAGGATATATCTGCAGTGTCGTTTGATATAGGGTTTAAAAAGTAAAAAAAAAATAAAATTAGGTATTGACATTAATGGAAAGTGAGTGTCCTCTATTAGCTTCCAAGCAGGAGATGGCCCCCTCCTAAAGCAGTGGAGAATCCCACCTCAGACTAAATGAAAATCTCTTCACACACATCACACATGCCAGCAAATGCACATTCTAAAAGTACGCATGCCCGAGGTTGACATGTAGGTTTAGTTTGGTGTCTACAGAAATTCCAAGATTTTAGGTCACAGGCAAAGTTGTAAAATGCAGTAGGGATAAGACAGCTAAGAAGAGCCAGTGCATTCCTCTATTTTGACAAAGCCATAGAGACTCAGAGGCTGTGCTGAGAAATCAGGATTCACTTTATTCACCAGACATAATTTGTTAGACATGGCTAGCATAGATTTGTAGTAGCCAAACCAAATGTAATAAACAGCCCATCACACTGTTTTAAATATGAAATGGTCTTCATTTATGTACGGCTCTTGATTTAGACCAGAAGTGGAAAAATATACCTGAATGGGGCTCCAAACACCAGGATGTCAGCCAAACGGCGACTCAAGTTAAATGGCCTCTAACTACAGGAACTGTCTTGATTTTTTTTTTTTTTTTTTTTTTTCTTTTTTTGTTGCAGGGATGGACGAATGCTCTTTGACTATTTGGCAGAAAAACATAACGTAAGTTGGCCTGATTTGCTGACATCTCACTTCTTCACTGCATTTCCCATGGCTCTTGTGTGAACCCATGGTTGTTTTAGGGGCGAAGTGGGAGGGGCAGGCTGAGCAGGGAAATGCAGAATTACTTCCCAAAACCCTTAACTCATTTTCAGGGTTTGTATGGCTTGCACAAATTCTGCGGACATTTACATTCTGTGGTGAATTGTTAAGAATAAACGGAGTAGCTCGGGACTCGTGGATAGAGCCGCAAGAATGCCGGAGGTTCTATATTTACCGTGATGTTTGGCTTCCTACCCTCCCCTCCATCGGTCCCCTCCCACTCCGGTATCCCGCTGACCTGCATGCTGTCCTCAGTGCACCTCCACACAGCCCAGGCTCAGGGTCCCACAGCCTGCTGTGGGAAAGGCTTGGGCGGCCCGGAGCACCCACTGCCTGTCACAGTTTGACTGAACCTTAGTGAAGGGCCTGACGTCAGTGCACACTGCTCTGAGATACTGGACAGCAGGAAGGACAGTTAAATATAGGAAAACAAGTAGGCTTGAAATGATAGCCCTATATATACATATACATCGCTAATTTAGTTCACATGACCACTTCTTGGCAGATTTGTTCCAAAAGTTAAATATTCTCTTGCCATGGCCAAATACCACTGATATGATATAGCAGTGTTTACTCTATATTCATTTAGCAGTGGTGTGCCACCACAGTGGAAACTATGTTGCTGCTACAAGTAAATATGAAATTAAAATTGGATTTGCAATTTAGTTACAGTGATCTAAAATATATTTGGTGTAGCTAAGACATTTGAGAATTGATTTTTTTAAATTATGATTTAAAAAAAAAAATACAACACCCTAGCTCTGATGAAACACCAACACAAAACTGGAATTTCCTTAGGCACCAGAGCGGCATAAAATAACAGAGGACGCACAATGTTTCAATTGAAAATATGCTCAAGTATTGTTTGACTTGGTCTGTCAACGATTCACATGTTCTCTGTTTGTGATATCGATACACTCGTATTTCTCTTGAAGTTTCGTCAGGAGTACTTGGACACGCTATACAGATATGCCAAGTTCCAGTACGAGTGTGGAAACTACTCCGGTGCTGCAGAGTACCTCTACTTCTTCCGTGTCTTGGTAAGTTTTCAAATTTTTATCTCACTCATTCAACACCATTTAACATTAATAGTGATGTTTGCTGATAACTGTACACATAACTGTGTCTGCAGTGTTTTACTGTCTGTTATGTACTGCTTAAGGCATTCCTCTGACATATTAAAATTGAACATCACATTACGTCTGCCAGATTGCTTTAATTCCTCAAAAGGCCAATGCTCGCACAGGATAGGAAAAGAACACTTAGAAGTAATTGAATGTGAAAAGCTTACGTCATTGCCTATTCAATTCACTGCACGTCTTCTGTATTAGGAGGAGACTGCTGCTCTAGGACTTGAGTAGGATCTTTTACTGGGCCAAGTGATCAGTGGCGGAATGCATAATCTGTCTGTAGTCTTCTCAAGGGGCGGGCCTCAGTAGACAGTTTATTGATTTGAGTGCTGTGGCCAAGAGTCCCTTGTCACGACTTCTGAGCTTATGGTGTGCTTAGTTATGCAAGGCATCTGTTAGTTAGCACGAAGAGGGTTCCACACATTTTGCAAGGTGTTTCTGGAAGGGTGTGTGCCTGTGATGGGAGGGGTGCTGCTCTTCCTTTCCTCTATTTAAAATGATAAGTTGGAAAGAAATGACAATTGTATACGTTTATATTTATACGTATACGTTTGATTAAATGATATTCAAGTTAACTGTTTTTAAAAATCAGATAATGCCAATGTTTGCTTTACAGAGGAAGATAATTACAGTTCACAGAGAGCATTGGCAGAATTCTTGTTAGTGCACATGCACACTCCCTATTTCCTCTATAAACAAAGAGATTTGTTGCCTGGGTTCTGGAGTTTGTGGTTTTCTCCCTTTGCCCTCATGAGTGAAGGATGAACGAGGCTGTGACTGTGCTAGGTGCAGCTCGACTACAAGACTCGACTGCTGCTTCTCTGTATTCTTAGTCAAAAGCTTTTTATTCTGTGAAAGGTACCACCTCACCTCGTCTTTTTAGAGGCGTCTTTTTTATATTCGTGAACAAGTGGTTTAGGGTTTGACTGTTAAGGTTTTATCTTCTGTGCTATGCTAGTCTTTAGTCTTTAGACGTAGACTAGCAGAGGTAGCTGCATCTCTGCAGTAATTGGTATTTTTAGAGAGGCGAAAATCTCCAAAGTAGTGGACATGTCAAGAAACGAACACTGTTGTGCAAGATGTTTATATCAGGTGCTGATGTGCTGTTGATTAGATTCTGTGGCATTTTTTCCAGTCAGTTCGAAGTATTGTGCATCCCTGCAAAAGACAACGAAATGAGGACTCAAGTCAGTGACTCAGATATTCAGAATTGCTGGCTCCTTAACATTTTTCAAGCTTGTTTAATATCCTATCACAAGTCACTGTGGATCTTGACAGAGTGAAATGAATAAAACACAAAAGCAGGAACAGCACCAGCCATAACTACCAAAAGAAGTGGGAACTTGGGAGAGAAATAAACTTTTCACACATTGACTGTGGAAGTTCTTCACCGTGAATGAAGACGACCCAAAGGTTGCAATTTGTAATACTTCTAAAGACAAAGTAAGACATGGAGGAACTGCCACAAAAACATTTGGAACAGCGAACTTAAAATTAGACACTTAAAACACAATCACCCTGCTGAGCATGTCCAATTTCAAGAAGGTAGCATCTCTATTGCCTACTGTAATGCTTCCTTCAAGATCACATGCCGAGTATCTTCAAGCTTGTGTCGACCTCCTTGTTGACTTAGATTATTGCTCCATTTGGAATAAAACCAAATTTCCAGCAGAAATGTAGCAACTTCTGACTCCTGATATGATCCTGTATGAAGTGTGAGTAAGTTCAACTCAACTGAATGTCCTATAATGACCAGTGAAACCAGCCTGCATAGTCAGTGGTTTCCAAGTGTCATTCACTTGTCCTCTTGCTTTTGTTTGTCTTTGGTTCAACATTTAGCTTTGCGGTAAAGCCAGGACTCATGCCAAAACCAGCCCTGAAAGAATGGGCAAGAATCAGATCAACATTTTGTCTATTCATTAGAGTGAAAAACATTAAGACCATCTTTTGTTCCTATTCTAATTGGCATTTGATACTGCACTGTGTTGCCTCTTGTCTTTCGGATGTCAGTGACTCTGGCTAGTCATGCACATTCACTATGCCGGAGTGTCCCCTCCTGAAAAACTTGGCAGTGGCTCTGTGCAATGATGAACCGTCTTCGCTATAAACAACCCTCTTAACGCAAAGCAGTTGGGTACTTCATTTGATGGGTTTTTCACTGATCTGCCCAAATCTGTAGAAGGAAGAGTTGCATCTGAGACAAAATGACAAGTAATTCACCCAAGCTTTCCACTTCCACTCCCTTGCCTAAAAAAAAAAAAAAAGCATTAAAGAAAAGTTTTCAAAAGCTTGCAACGGATATGTCTCACTGCTCCAGCAACAGTTGTTTATGGCTTTGCAACTCAGTCTAAATAAACCAAAATTGCTCTAATTGAGGTATGTTGTTCGAAGTCCAGCAGAGAGGGTTTTTTTGTGTTTTGTTTTTTTGTTTTTACCCCTCAAATTGTGAGACCCCACATTTTAAGTTCCAGCCAGATCGGGCTCTGTAACTAGATATCTGTTGCTTACTCTCGACAATGCAAGAGGCTTTTTAGATGGTGAGGGGGAAAGGTAGAAATGGATTTCATTAGTGGGATTCTGTGTACTGCTCTCCCCCTCCCCTCTTCTTGGTGTTTTGTGGACCTCCCATCCTCACAGGCCCCTTGTCTGTCTCCCCCTCCCCCGTATGGGAGAGGTGAGGCTCCATAAAGTCATTTAACGTGGGAAACCCAGTCAATTAAACGAAGGAAGCCAGCCTTGCAAAATCCATGCCTCAGGTCTTGTTACAGTGTGGCCTAGCCCGAAAAGAGCAACTTATTCATATCCATCACTTAATGCAGGGATTGAATGTTAAGAATAAAGATTGAGTATCCCGTCGGATCCCCAGCACAGTAAATTTATTGTTGCTGGTCAGTGAGTGAAATGTTCCCATTTCACAAACCAATGGAAACTTAAGGTGGAAAAACCCAGGTATTGAAACTTTTCTAGCGTGGCCACTAGTGAAAGCCAGACAGTGTGCGTGTGTGTATGTGTGTGCGTGTGTGTATGTGTGTGTGTGTGTGTGTGTGTATGTGTGTGTGTGTGTGTGTTGTGTGTGTGTGTGTGTGTGTGTGTGTGTGTAAAGCTGCCATAACGACCTGGAGGTTAGCCAAACATAGCAGGCAGGGACTTCCAAGAGAGGGAAAAAACTAACAAACAAAACAAAACATTTCAACAGATGAAACACTGACCTTTTATCCTAGCAGTGTAGCTGTTTTTTTTTTCTCTAAGTGTTACAATACTGATCTCTCTTTTGACTTCTGAAAAAGATCATTCATAATGGACCCGAGTCGTACTCTGTGATCAAAGAAACTCTGCCGCTCTGGATGGATGAACACACCGTCTTACTGTGTTCTCCTTTGGGGGAATACCACAGGAGATTTTCCAAACATTTTCCTGTTACCTGCCATCGTCTCATATTATAGCAGTTTGTTGAAATGTTATCAGAGTGTATCTGCCCTTAGCCACGTTAAAAAGAAAAACCTTTTATATCTGAATAATTTGACCAATTTGTGGGGTTCCAGCGGAAACTTGCTCTTTTTTTAGTGTTTCCTCCGCTCGTACATCTGTCGTGTCTCACAGTCCACTTCAGCGGCTGTCCGCCGGTGTACGAGAGTGTGTGGTTAGCATCTAGGTTTCTCTGGCCGCTCAGCAGACACCCACCCTGACTTCCTGCTTGACTCATGTCACTGCGTCTGGTGTTTGGTGTTATCGTGAACTACTGTGGCGCAGAGTTTCCCATGAGCCCTAGGGTGTAGTCTAATGTCCACTACAGTGATTGCACTGCCGAGGTTCAGAGGCATTCTCAACCTGTGTTTCATTACCTGATTCTTTTTTGTTTGTTTTAGTCTGTTCTGGAAATCAGAAACAGTAGCCTGCGACATTTTTCAGGTGATTATCTTCACAAAGATGTGTCTCGTTAATGTCAGTTCATATTTCAGCCTAATTACCTTGTGATAACGACCGAGTTGTCTGCAGTTACTGAAGGTAAAGTCAAGTCACTTCATATGTCAGGGGAAGGAGATTATTGCAATTATCATTCTGTGGCCTGAAATGCAGTTAAGTTTTCAAAAACAAATGTCAGTGGCAGCAGCAAACTGGTATTTAATCACATATTAGGCATTGTTATTTGGCTAGTTAGCAGATGTCATGTTTAAGTGCTTGACAACCAGCACAGAACATTTCTTCATGATCATTTTTTTTTTTCAGTTTTTTTTTTTTTTTTTTTTTTTTTTTTACTGAACAAAAACATGACATATGTAACCAGAAGACAAAACAACAATCACAGATCAAACTAACACACTAGGTCGCACTAAACAAAGTAAATAACACATTTCTTACTAATTATCAATCAGGCTTGCCAACCTAAATAAGCAACAGGATATTAAATGGTAAAATAAATAAATAAGAAATCATAGCGATTCTTTTTTTGTGGTTCTTCAGCCTCATAAGGAATGTATTGAATATTTAATACTTATTATTATTTGACCAATAAAATAAACAAGTTATATAATGACAAATGCCCATCCCAAGATACCAGATAATTTGTTTGATCAACACTCCAAAAACTCACAGGTTTACAATAAAATGAAAATAACTATTAAATCGTCCAGTAGAAATATCACACTTCAGTATACAGGAGATCCAAAAACATTTCTCACAAGAGATACGGTCGCGGGTCAGTGCAGAGTCGGACAATGTTTCCTGCCACTTCCTAATGGATGCTAGGTGTGTTTGCCCCACCCTTTAGATTAATTGATCATTTTTCATTTAATTGCAATCAGTGACACAATCTATGGCTTTTCAAGTGCAGGGTGTGGGTGGAACCAAATATCTGGTTTAGAATGTTATGTTTGTGATATAACTACACTTTTAATACTTTTATATATATGTATTTATATATACTTTTAATACTAATGAGAGTGGATTTGACTACTGAATGGTATGGCAATTTCAAAGAAAGACTTTGGCTTCATGATCCTGTCTTCTGATTCATACTGTGGAATGAAAGTCAGGATATGTGGACCTCTGCTGCACGAATTTTGGGACTATGATACTAAATCACAGGATCATTCTTAACTGCAGACAAGTTAAATGACATTTGAAATGTTTGCTGTAACTAGGCCCAAATTATAATTGCATTGATTATAAGTCTATCATTGCTGATATGCAATTAGATTTGAGGACGTTCAACATTACACAATCAAGTCAAGCTCCACTGCTATTAAAATGATTTAGTTCTTGCAAATTGTTCAGACAGCGTAGTGGCACACATGCTCCAAACATGCCTTCACTTGATGTGGTAATTTTCAAACTGTATGGTCAACTGCAATGCAGTGGCTGTTGTATCTAAAAGTGCAGCAAATTCACTTTTATAAAAAGCTAAACAGTCTTTCATGATCCATTTCTCTCTTTCTGTCAAGCTCCATTCCCTTAGGATGACATAATTTAATCAGTTTATCCAGTATAAATAAGAAAAGTGACTGCGCCGTGCAGCCGTGCCACTGAAGCCAAGCAAGTAGTGGGAAGTCTGGTCTCACTGTGTATGGAGGCAGATGTTGCTGAGCAGTCCGCCGACCTGTATAAGGAGACGCTTAATCAGCATTTTGTCTGTCAAATAACGTGGAAAAAGTTGCTGTTTCATATGTTGTAATGTTGTGAGGTTTTAGCAAGTGTCCCGTGTTGTCTCTCCACAAGGTCCCATCGACAGACAGGAATGCCCTGAACTCTCTGTGGGGCAAGCTGGCCTCTGAGATCCTGATGCAGAACTGGGAGGCAGCCATGGAGGACCTCACCCGCCTGAGGGAGACTATCGATAACAACGTAAATGCTCCACTTCTCAGAATTTGATATCTCATCTAGATTCCCTTACATAGACTTCCAAATTGACATTTCACTTTCAGTACAGCTCTGCTGTGGCATTTTATTCCTAACCCACACGCACTCATCTGACTACTTAGGAACTTAGAGTTGAGAATGAAGTGGTTGTCTGTGTTTGATTGATGACCATTTAGGAGGCAACAGCACTTAATGTCTTTTTTCCTTGTACCTTGTTGGAGAAAAGGATTTCTTCTACGTACAGTGACTGTCTTCAAATGAATTTAAAATCTAAATTTTTTTCTTTGTTGCATGTCTGTCTCTTCTTGGCTTCTCTGTCACCTCTCTTCCCCTTTGCCTGCCTGGATTTCTGTCTTTGCCCTGTCCAGTCTGTCAGCTCCCCTCTCCAGTCTCTGCAACAGAGGACATGGCTCATTCACTGGTCTCTCTTCGTCTTCTTCAACCACCCCAAGGGCAGGGACAATATTATTGAGCTCTTCCTGTATCAGCCACAGTAAGTACATTTATAATACAAAATTATTCTTCAGTTTCTTAATTTCACTTGTTCTTTTGCACCCAGGAAACTGAAAACTCATGAGAGAATACCTGAAAGTAGTTTTAAGATGAGATTGATTTCCCCTAAACAAGGGCAACAGAAAAAGGCAACGTTCTGAAGCTTAGTTGATCCTTAAAATATTAAAATGGGTATATAGTAGTTCATTATGGTAAATATTTTGAATGTATAACATCTCTCTTTAATTATTTTGATAACAGTTGTTTTTGACAAATGTTTTTTTTTTTTGTCTCCAGCTGTGTTGTTGTATTGTGACAATTTGTGTGTATGTGGGTATTCCTCTGATGTGTTGTGTGATAGGTACTGTGTGTATATGTGTGGTTAAAGTAATTGGATTGAGTATTACATTGCATCTCCAAAATAACTCTTGATCCTAAAAGCATTTGGAGAAAAGGTTGGCCGTTTTATATCATGAACTTGATTTAGAGAAAACCATTTGCTTTAATAACACATTTTTGGGTGGTGGGCTTTTTCGTGAACCCTGCTGGTATTTTTAAAGTGGTTTCAGAAGTGTGTGTTTTTCGTGTGGTCTGTTTACTCTCCAAGTCAAGAACGAGGCCATGTGTATTGCAGATCGGAAACTTTATACACTGTGTTAAAATTTGCACACCACCTATTTTGATGTCTTTGCTCCCTCCGCCTGTTCTGATTGCAGGCTTGTATAATTGTACAGATGATTGGGCTCCACAGACAGTATGACAGGCGACCACAACACAGCACTCTCAAATGTCTGGTTCCCTGAATTTTACTCAGTTTTTAATTTTATTGTGGATGATTAAGGAGGCCAGCCCAATAATTACTCATGAAAAGCTCACCCAACCATCTGTGTGGATAAACTGAGGTAGTTTTGTGTGCTTTGCAGTTTCACAGTCTAGAAACCTCATGTTTTCCCCACTGAGGCTTGGCTTGGCTCTTGTTTCCCATCTCTTGACCAGTACTTCCTTTGGCTGAAGTCAGTGACCAGTGGCTGGCCTTCGGCTCCACATTTGACCTCCGTTACCCCTGCAGTCAGCAGATGTTGGTCCAGAGCCTTGTTTGTGTACTACTGACAGACTGCACTGACCTCAGAGCAAATAATGCCCCCTAACTAAGAATGATACAGGTGCAAACTGGTGGAATATGACTGCAGTAGTACGTGCTGTGTCACTTCCTGGTCTGTATTACTTATTCAGTTGTTTAACATCATTTTGGTTTCCAGATGAGCTGTGAAACGGGACCTTGTTTCTCTGTCCCCCGTCTGTGTTCTCCCACAGCCCCCCCTTCAGCAGAGGAAATTTGAACTCATACTTGATTTCTTGGCTGCATGCCTCAGTAGCATCTTCAGCAAACCAGTGCAGCGATGCTTGTTGCCTCAAAACTTCTCTAAGTGGAGTAGGGTGAATGCCCCCTAGATATGGTACAGTGACTCATGCAAGATTGCTTGCTATTGGACCCCCCCTTGAGAGTGAGTAGGTGTAAGTTAATCAGGAACACAGCACAGAGCGTTGCGGTCTTCCACGGGAGTCAAGCAACTACAAAGGGAGGGAGAGAGGGAGGGAGGGAGCTCTCCTAAAACCAGGCTGACGATGGCTTTGCCAAAGAGCCCACTTCTGTTTTTAGACTGAACATCACAACTGCCACAGGTCCCCTGTCCCTTTAATTGTTTCAGCTAATTAGTTGCCGGCACTCTTTCTCTGAACGCCATGTGTTCTTCTGGACCCAGCCATAGGAGACCTGAAGGGGCCCACTCCACTTCCTCTTTTCTGATTTAATTTGGTCAGTGGGGGTTTGAGTGCAGGGTGAAGTTCAAAGATAGACATTTAGAAACCAATAAGGAGCTTTGGTCATACAGTTAATGTTGACTGATTGCCATCTTGACAAGGAAAGGGGCGTGTACTTCTGTGTGTGTCTGTGTGTCTGTGTGTGTGCAGACCTTACACGTTGTTTTCACAGAACACTGTCTCCAGAGTTGGTGTGGGATTATAATCAGCCTGTAACGGCGTCCCGTCTCTTGTGTTCAGCCCATAGCCGGTTGACCTGTGGTTGAAACATCAGTCCCTGATGGATTGGGTTTCAGCTACTGGGCAGGTCCCTGCTCACTGATCTATATCCTCTTGTCAGGGTTTCCTTTTCCTCCTCCCTCTCACAGGACACTAATGAAAGAGACAGCTTAAATCTGGGACCCTTGTCCAGCAGTGAGAGTCCTGTTAGGACATTATCTGTTCAGCTGCAAAGGCTTTTTCTCTGCTCTAAATGCCAGGAGCCCCATAAGCAGCCAAAATGTTATATTATGTGTCCTTGTAAAGACCATGTCTTTGCTCTGATAAGTGATTACTTTTATCCTCCCTCATCCCAGATACCTCAATGCGATCCAGACTATGTGCCCCCACATCTTGCGTTACCTGACCACAGCGGTCATCACCAACAAGGATGTCCGTAAGCGCCGGCAGGTTCTGAAGGATTTGGTGAAGGTCATACAGCAGGTAACAGACTTTTCCTTTTCACACAGTTATCAGGTCATTGCTTATAGGCCATACATGCTTCGAAGGATGAGTAACTGACCATGTAACCCAAGAGCAATGCTATCACTTCTTTTAAGAGCAGGAAGTGTATAGTAGGGTTTGGGTCCAAGCTGTAGAAGCTTTAAACCCATTACTTCTTATAAATGTTAGTGAACTGACTGAATTGCAATGTACCAATGCCTTCTCTAGCAGTAACAGAAGCTACTTATGAACTAAGCACAGTGCTCTCTGGTCTCTGGCCTCAGCTCAGGTTGGGACTCTGAGTGTAAGCATGATTTGCAGCTGTTTAGATTTCAGAATGTGTTTTTGCTCAAGTCCTTGTAAATTGTTATGTTTATTTAGCTGTTGTGCCCAGCAGGTGGTCACTTTAACTAAATAGTCACTGAACAGCTGTAGGATTTGTGTATTTTCTTAAGTGAATATACACATGATGATTCCAAAATCTGTCTGGATCTTATTTTAGTAATTGTGTTAAATCATGTATCACATTACATTTTGCTATATATATGTATATAACTGTATGTCTGGTTTATTTACATCTTAGCATAGCTAAACAATGGTTTTATAAAAGATACGTATGTTGTGGTGATAATTGATTTGATTATGTTTAATTTTTTTTCAGGAATCTTACACCTACAAAGATCCAATCACTGAATTTGTGGAGTGCCTGTACGTGAACTTTGACTTTGACAGTGCTCAGAAGAAACTCAGGGAGTGTGAGTCGGTGAGTAACCACTTCAGTAACCTCAACAACACTCATTTCAACCTTTTTTTCCCAAACTATGAGGACGAGCTAGTCTTGGTTTATTGTGCCTCTCCATGACAATATAAAGGTCTTCTGAGGACCTCTGATTTGTGGGTCAGACTTTCACATGCAGCCCTGCAGTAAACATGGTTAGTAATCATGTGATCTCTTGTCTGACCTTCTGCCCGTTCACACAGCGTTTCTATTTGCT
This sequence comes from Seriola aureovittata, assembly GCF_021018895.1. NCBI lineage: Eukaryota > Metazoa > Chordata > Actinopteri > Carangiformes > Carangidae > Seriola > Seriola aureovittata. The sequence continues at coordinate 22,482,061 of NC_079370.1, read as the reverse complement.
GGAGGTCTGCATGGGTCCAGTGCAGACAGAACAGTGATAGTCTGTCCCTTGTATCATACTGTCAGATACTGTCCAAGCTCCTTGGACACTGTATGACTCAGGCTGCAGTCAGATTTTACTATGGCCTGTAATTGACCCATCAGGCTAGTAGTTAACAGTAAAAGCTTTATAAGCAGAAGTCTCCGCAGAGGCGTGCAGACACTCGTTTTCAGTGGGAGATCTGTCATAGCTCCGCCATTTAGAGCCTTAATTTGAATTTTGGTTTGTAATGGCTAAATGTAGCTGTAGTCCTTGATGTGAGAAAGGAACATGGGTAATATACTATAAGAGTCCTCTTTTTATGTTGAATACAAAGCTAAACACACAAAGAATGCTGTGTTATGACATACACATTGCAATTTTATGTAATCATTTTGTTTATCTTAATATCAACAAATTCCTGTGATTTTGTCAGATCCCCCTCTTCTGTAGATCTGTGTCCAGTCTGTTCTAAAAAAGAGTTGTTAGATATTTATCACCATCTCCATATAAATTCAGTCAGAGAGCATCCACTGAATGTTTAGTAATAATTTGTGTTAGAAATAAGGCTGAACATTTAAATCGAAATCGCACTATCACCAAGTGCAATCTCCAAAATCACAGAAGCTGCAATTTTTTGATAAAGGTCAAATATGTCTCAACATACCCAAAACGAAGCATTGTGGGGCTACAGAGATGCCCCGGCCAACAAATCATATTCACCAGACATGGGAACATAATTCTTTGGTACAAACAAACCCTTTTTGTTATCAAAAGGGGTGGACACAGCTGAATAATATTACACAATATTGACTGTGATTTTATATTGGTTCTACCTAGGTGAAGCTGCCAACTGAACTGCCAAGTGAATATGCAAAAATGTTAGAAACACCTTATAATGCAAAATAACACTGCAACAATATAACAATGCCGTAAAACACAAACTACAGCTTCAATAATGACAATGGTCTTGAATCAACATCTCTCTGATATAGTATTTTAAAAAAAACATGAAATTACCTTCTGTCAATAAGTATCCTTTTGCATTGTAAGGTCAACTTCACGTGGTTTTTGTGGGCCCTGGTGTCAGTGTAACAAACAATTTTGAGGCTTTAATGTTTGACTTTCTACAAATTCCTCAGTGTTTTAATTCTTTCTAGATGAGCCTGCTGATCTCAAATGCTGCCACCGCTGTTTGCGTATTTTAAGACACTCCAATGCACATACAGCTGGATAAACAGGGTGCACACAATAACAGGAATACCTTTACAACGTAATAATAATGATTTAATGGCAACAAATTATGTGTTGCACTGATGGCATAAGCCCAGGATGGCTTATTATGACAGTTTGGTTAGATCTTGTGGACACAATCAGCGGACAGTAATCAGATTTAGAGAGAGAGCAGGTGTCCTAGCCGGTGTTGTCATATATGTATATTTTGTGTAACTTGATCTACTAGGGCATTCTTTGCATATACACGCTGTAATTTGGTTTTCCCAGATGACATGATAATTTGGACCTACAGTGGAATAAAAGGCTACAGGGTTATTTGGCCCCTTTTTCATCTTTTGCCTCTTGACGATAAACCTTCGAAATGAAAAACATCTGGCCTGATCAAATGGTTCTTTCCCAGGAGTAAATGTTTATAAATCATGTCAGCGGTTTAGTGAAGGTTCCGTTTCATTTTAGCCCATTTTCAAGCTAATAAAAAGAGTCTTCAGCTTCAGCACTATTTAACAAATGAGGAAGTTATAACCAAACTCATCTGGGCAGATTTGTTTTTACTTAGTTATACCCTCAAAAAAAATGTGTGCGTGGTCAGAAAAAAATCCACAGCATGTTCCAAGAGAAAATGAGATTTTTCCTGTGCAAAGGCCTCCAGGGGCCATCTCCAAATGATGACATGTACTATCAACAATATTAGAGCTGTATCCTATTTCAACTAAGACATGACACACGCCCTCAATCACAGACCTTGTTAAACACTTGCATGCACTTCTTAGGAGCTGTCTGGATTGGTCTTGACCTTGCCTCTTGGGGCTCTTTTTACAGAGACTCTTCTGTGCTTGAAACATATTCTCAATCCTTGCTAACTCGAGGTCACGGCCCAAGTTATTCCAGGTGCTTTAAACACTGGACTACCTGTCAGTCTTATCAGAGCATGTCCAGTACGCACAAAAGCCCTCTATTGACCCTGTTAAGTTCACAAGCAGGTCTAGCGAGGTGGGTGGTTCCAAAAATGTTTAACAGCACCTTTTAATGCATTGCCTGTGATGGTCTGCAAACATTTCCCAAAATGGCCCTGTTTGAAGTCAGTGGTGAATTTTTTTTTTTCCTGCAGAAATTCACACGCAAACCCTTAAAATGCGCATTATTTCAGAGGTAAAAGGATGTTTCAGTGATTGAGGTAAGCGGATACCCCATTGGGATGGGCTGTTGTCTTGATGAGCATTTGTAATGCATCAATTTTGAGTCATTGAGAAGAGTGGCACCCATCTATTTACTGATTGCTGTAATAGCAAGATATGGGTATTGTTTTCAGCTCCCCTGTGTTCAGTTCACTGTACCCTATACAATAGTTTGAGCTAAGTGCTTTCAGAGGGGGAGTTTAGCTTGGTTTAAATTGTCCCGTTCAGGCTGCGGATTTTTTTTTTTGTTTCTTTCCCACTCCACCTGAATCTGGAATCACTGTCAGATGTTTGAATCTTGCATGTCAAAGTATGAAAAGTATAGGCCTACCTATAGTCAGACCCTCAGATTGCACATAAAAGGGCTCTTTAAGCCCCTTTCAGATTTTGTTTAAGCTTTTGTGGCCTGAATCCCAGATGACAGTAATTAGGGCACTTAACTCCTCAAAGTTTATCAGCCTTAGATAAGCGTTGTCATAGCTGAAATGCGCATTGCCTGATAGCGCCATGTAGTTGGGATTTATTCAAGCAGAACTCGGGGCAGATAGCGGCTTTCTAAGCTTTAGCAAACCAAGCGCTGGTAATTCTTGAAGAACTTTTGAAGATGGAGGTCTGTGATGTGATATAGCACTTGATGGAGAGTTGGAATGCAGCAAGCATTGAGAAATGGGACCATTTCACACAGTGGTACCTCTGGGGCCATAGCTGGGTCATGAACATTTACAGTAGATGAAGTAGATGAATCGGCCATATGCAGCGGTGTCAAAGAGTCCAAGCAAGGCCGTATTTCTTACTGGTAACAAGGCACAGGTGATACAGTATATAGACGGTTGAAAAGACTTGCTCTCATCTGTGAGTTTATTTGGACTGGTGCTGCTGCTGCCGTTGGTGGATGACTGTAGCTGTGAAATTTGGTGATCCTGCACAGGAGAGTCGACACTGAACCACCAGACCAGATGACTGATGACGAGTCACAGACAATAAGGTCCTCTCTGTGGTTGGCTCTGGTCTTACTGTATTGTCTCATGTGGTGGCCAGTGAAGTCAAATATTTGTGGTTGATTTGAAGCACCTTGCATGGCCTCGGGTCATTAACTAACTGACTGACTTACTGACTGATAGAGAACTTTCATTTTTAAAACTTTTGCCAAAACAGACCTTTTGGTAATGTAACTTTTGGTTCTGTTTACTATGAATATATCTAAAATGGATTGGACCTTGGTTTTCACTGAATAGATTTTTTTGCTTAATTGAATAAGACATGGATTATAAGAGCAGACGGATTGAAACTTGTAATGCTGCTCTCATGACTCAGTCTAAAGGTCTCAGCTTGATTCTCCTAATGAGTCTAAGAAAAGCTCAGACTTGTGTGCGTATTTAACTGTTTCTCCTAACTAAAACCTTAAACTGTGAGAGAACCTTTTGAAGTGGCCCAGTAAACAGACAGAAATAACTCTTTGTGTAATATTTACACAGCTTTTAAATAACATGCTTTTTGTCTCTTAGGTTCTTGTGAATGACTTCTTCCTGGTTGCTTGCCTGGAGGACTTTATTGAGAACGCCCGCCTCTTCATCTTTGAGACCTTCTGCAGAATTCACCAGTGCATTAGCATCAGGTAAGTCACTGAATACAAACCAGACTAAGGGAAACTAAACTTTGGAAGTCAGTAGTGAGTAGGAGCAGTCACATTGGTGATTTTGTATGGGGATACTATGGTTATTGCACAGCAGAGTTCTGGCAGACATCCCTAAAGACTAACAGGAAGTCATATTTGCTATCTCCAGACTTTGTAGGCATTTAGTAAGCAGGAAGTAAGAACATGGGCTTTGTGATCTGTGGAATTTTCCTCAGATAAGTGTTTATGGCCCCGTCCACACACAGCCATGCTGACCGTACACATCTTGAGGATTAAGCATTGTGGCGTTTAACTGCTTCCAGGTCTCCACAGGTTGCTGTGCTCACTAAACTTTTAAGACCACCTGTCCGAGAGCAATTCATGGACAGGTTTCTCCCAGGAAGAGGTCAGGATTCAGATAGCTTTAGATGTTCCTAGTTACTCTAATGCACAGGAACATTTCAGCTCCTTTTCTTCAGGGCGATGCAGGTCAGAGGGTTCTTTAGGTTTCTGTTAACTCCTATTTCAAAATTTAGTTAAGTTACATTAAATAGAATAAAATTGACCTTGGATGCCTTCCCCGAAAAGCAAGAAATCTCATCAATCCTAATTATAGTGAGCATTAGCGGAGAGGGGAAAAAAAGGTTATAGTAATTGTTACAATTAAGAGAGATTACAGGATTTGGCTGCTGAGTGACAAAGATAAAGACAGAAGCATTCACCCATGTCAGCTATTAATCCTCATCTTTGTAAGGGTGGATTTGTGCTTGTTGCTGTATCTAATCTCCGATGTTAGATAATGCATATGTTATTTTATTGTTCATTTTGTCCCTCACTAATTGATAGTACAAATTTCTCACTGCTATATTCATAGTATGCTGTCCCTCAGGCATATCATGAATACTGAAGGTTTGAAGCAAAGTCTGCATTTCAAATACAGTCCACGAACACATGATGTTCAGTGGAAAGAGGGAATGAATTACTTCTGTTGACACGAAAATGATTGCATTGACTGTTATATAGAGCCGTGGAGGTCTGTAGTCAAGGTTGAACCGTGGAACATGATCAGGCCCTGTCGAAATCTCCAGTTGCAGATTGTCTGGAATTGATTAGGAGTCCTGGTTCTTTTTGGCAGACTTACTGCAATTGGATCCATTTACTTGTTAAGGACCACAAAGGTTAGTGGTAACACTGAAAGAGGAAGTTGAACGGTGATTTTTCTACTTTTCACCTTTTTCCTGCGTCCTCGGCTCTCTGTTCGTTGAGGTTTCCAAAGCAGGAACACTTATCAGGGTCAGTTTCTGGGATTTCCATGTTTATTTTTGGTGGTGTTATGACGATGGACAGAACATGTCTATTTTTGACAGACACCCAAATTCCATGTCATTAGTACTTTGCCCAGAAGCCCTCTGTACCCAAGTGTGGATTCAAATGAATTTGATGGCTGTTTTTAATGAGGACATTTTTACAGCTGTTGGCCATGATGGTTTCACAGATATTTAGCTCGCCTTTTGCCCACAGCCTGGAACACAAAAGTGGACCCGAAGTCGGCATAATTGAGTTATTTTATGCAATAAAGTCTTATGTAAAACGTACTGTAGGGAGTGAAAATGTGATTCAGACTGCACTCATAATTGCATACACACACATCCTTTTGTCTAGACTGTTCAGTGTCCTGAGTGTGTGTGTTTCCAATTTAGCTTTGTTTTCCCGGTTTGATTTACAGGGTTTATTTCCTTAGTCCTTCCATGAATGTTTCAGTGGCAAGACCCTGCGTTGACCTCAAACGCACACTTGTCCTTTGACATTTTGAGTAAATGCTTGAGACGCGATCATTTGGGCAGTTTTTTTCCCCCTCATCACTAGATTGTATTTGTACACAACAGCTCACTGGTAGTTGGAAGGAGTGTCTTGTGTATTTGGATGTAACACTGAGGATCTTTCCACCTCACAATTGAGTCATTAAAAAGACCACACGATCATTTTGGTTTCCCCGAAAAATCAATTTTACCCCAAGCCGAAAGCGAGGTTGCTCCAAATGGCTTCAAGTCTCCCAAACGCTATCATATGTTAGTGTTTAACAATGCATTCATTTTAGACCAGCCATGTTAAGAAGGGGGCTACTTTTGAGAAGCATCCCCCATCCTCCTTTCTCTTCTCAAAGCGTTAGACCCCAATCCCTGACCCCTCTCTTCAAGTGTGAGGTAGGTATTGAGACCCACAGGAGTCCCCTAGCCTGAAGTCGAAAGCTCAGGAGCCAGAGTGAGTAAAGGGTCGAAATGAAAGTGATCCCCTCTCCCCCAAGGAACGGGATCATGGTTGTGTAAAATAAAACCAGTCATGGAGGCTGTCTGCTTGGCTTAAGGGCCAAAGGATGTCAATAGTGTAGGTTGTTTGAGTCCGACCCATTCCCTGCTCCCTCTCACATCTCCCTTCTTTTCTCTTTTTTTCCTTCCCCTCTTTCTTACTTTCACTTGGGGTGGCTGCTGTAGAGCTCTCTGAGACAATGAGATAAAGTAACCCTGCTCTGATATACAAATGTCCTTCCTGGGAGGAAAACATTGCCAGACTTTCTTTTATAAATTAGATTAGAGGACTTTGACTGGTACAGGCCAAGGCCCTGGGCCTTTTGGGGCACGCTCTGTTCCTGTGTTATGCTGCACAGATCACGTTTAGAGGGGTTAGGGGTTAGCTTAACTCCCCGGTGAGGAAACCAGATCATGTTTATTTTGATCATCATATCTGACCTGGACTTGACTGACTTGTGCCCCCACTTTACTGAATTGCCAAACAAAACACCCAGTACCGCTGTGCAGCAATCACTTAATCACATGGGTAAAATCGGAACCAATAACAAATTTCATTCAAATTTGCCTTAGATTACTTGATTGTTAGATAAATAAGTGAAGGGTGTTTCTGAATGTCGGTGAGCATGATGGAGCGATGCTCTTAACAGTTGTTGACAATTGTTCTTGTAGTTTTTACACTGTTTTACAAAAAGATACAGGGTTAAACATAATGCACACAGCTATACATTGTTATGCAATCCATAATGAAGGCCCTGCTATGTCAGATGGGTAACCTTGCATAGCAGCGAGATTTCTCGTAAGTGTGAATCCAACTTGCCAGGCGCCAAGTGATTCGCTTGTGGCTGAACCACAAGGGTTTGGACCAATCAGCGTTCTATAAGGGAGAAACTATTACCAGCTCCAGAAAGGCGACTGGGTGCCTTTTATGCACAAGTTTTCCCTATAAAAATGGCAAGAATCGTCTACAAGCATGCTAAGTAGCTTTCAAAGCTCCTCAGATTGCGGCTTGTTGCGTTTCCTCTTAGGCACTCAACTTCTGCTTCTGTGTCATTTGATAGACAGATGATTCATCCAATCACCTGACAAGTATTTTTTTGAAAGTTTCTTCCCTTTTCCAACAAAGTCTTCCCAAATGGTTCTGTATAACAAACCATCTGTCACTTTATCAGACAGATGCTAATTCAACTTTATGGTCATTTTTGATGTAGCAGTTTGAGTCATGTTTGATTTCATTAATTTGGAAGGTGTTTGTTTGTTCAAATAACACCAAGTCAAGTCAAATCAATCATTATGAGGTGCAACTATTAACAATGCACCACTTGCTCTAACAACATTTAGACCCACAGACTAAAAACCTTGGTGTTAAAAGTGTCACTCTGTGATTGCTGACATGTGGTATCCATCACTGGCCAAACTTGCGTCATTAGACAGCCGACACTTTTCCGAACTTGTTAGGTTCCCATAATAATCCATAGGAGTAATTTTGTTGTCATGCGTCGTTTTCCCCAGGTTTTTTCGTGACCTGAAGTGTAATCATCTGTCCACCAGAGCTAGTGTTACTAGTTTGTGGATGTGAGTGACAGGTTAATCAGTCTCTCTATACTCTTTCCTCTCCTCTGAGCTGCTGCGATGCTCATGAATCAGCTCACAACTGGTGTTTTTCTTATTCGTTATCCACCTCCTCCATCACTTCACTGTGGTGAAAGTGTTGAGAGATATGCACTGTCACTTGGAGACCAAACCCTATTTTGCTCATTATGCTGAGGTAATGCTCTTTATTTGTTGTTTATGCTTTTAATGCCCCATCCAGACACTGACATCATTTCACTTCCCTTCTTTATGTGGTTTTGCCACCATTTGGCCAACATTCACTGGTTAGAAAGTGGTTGTCTTTTTTTCTGTTTGAGCCTTGAGGTAAGACAGACATTATCACAAATCCCAAATAAGATTACTTTCCACCAAAAGAATGTCTTAAAGAAGTCAGACTGAGAGCGACAGTTGCAATCAGAAATGGCGGTGGTGGTGGGATCTCTTTGCAGAGCCGTGGCGTGAGAAGTGGTTTGGTCTGGTCTGAGCAGATTCTAGCTTACTCACTGAAGGAGTCTCACAAAATGTGATTAATGGACCAGGAAGTGATAATTAGTTGAGTAAATTGTTTTTATATAGGCCTTATAACCCCTATTATTTTGTGCAAACAAACGGTGACTATACACAATGACAAATTTGTCCCTACAGTATTTGTGTTGGGTTTTTCAGGAGTGGGAGGGGTCAGTGTCTTGCTTTTGAGGTAGAATTGCTGTAGTAATTGTGGGCAGTGCACAGGGGGTTGAGGATATTTATTGGGGCCCTTATATGAAATGTGGTAGGCGTGGAGGGTGGTGGGGGTCAGACAGGAGGGAGGGGGCAGGAAATGTGGGGCGGGAAGGGGGACTAGATGGGGATATCGAGGGGGTCTAGTTATTTTGAAAGCCACAAGGGAAGCCAGCTGCACTGGGTAAAGCTTTGGATCAAAGAATGCCAGCCACCCTCATACCTCCCCTCCCCACGCTGTGACACATCCACGTCTAGCTGTATCAAAGAGCAGCCCAGTCTCCAACCTGGCTTTTATTTTAAGGGACAGTCACTGGTTGGACCTGTGTGTCATGACGAGCTTAAGTGGCCAGGTGTCCTGGACAGAGGTTCAAAAAATAAAAGGTTAAGTAACCACAGAGGCTCACAACATGGGGCAGTCCTAGCACTTCTAATTGAGTTATTCATACAAGTCTGTAAATCAAGCTCCCATTAGCAGAAGACCATTAGATGTGTTTTGGAACGTGCTTCATATTATACACCTTTGCCTGAAGCGCAATATGTTAGCCATCTATTAAAACTGTCAAATGAAAATAGTGACTAGTCATTTGGCAACTAATGTGCAACATCCATCATAATGTAGTGTAGTGTTAACTAAGAGTTATTTGGTGCTATTACATATTTTAAGTATACATCATGTTCAGAGAGCAGCACAGTTTAATTGAAGTCACTGTTGTCAGAAGATCTATCTTACCTCCAACCTGCACCCACATGTTGTGTTGAAGATTGAGACACTAATATCAACAGTAGTTATTTTTGATTGTTTTGATTATATTGTGAAATATGTTCTCTGTATTTTTCTGTTATGAACAAGCCAGTTCTAGCAGATCTGTGAGGTTGTTCTTTTGCACAGCAATGCTTTCAGCTAAATGCTAATGACTGTGTGCTAAAATGCTTACAAGAGAAGGCGCTGGTGTTTAGAGCGTACAATGTTTACAATGTTCACCACCTTTGTTTAGCGTGTTAACATGCTAACATTTTACTAATTAGCACTAAACACCAAGGTGCAGCTGAGGTAGACTGGAAAGTCATTCCTTTTTTAGGTATTTGACCATAAACCAAAGTATTGGTCAGAACTTTTGACCTCATGGTGGCACTAGTAGAAAAGTCACAAGATCACCAAAGTCATTCTGATGCATCCTCTGGGAACCATTAATAACTGTACAAAAAAATGTGCCTGTCCATCTTGTAGAGGGTAAGATGTTTCACTGAATAAAGGAAGACTTTGACCTTGTGGTGTTGCTAGAGGAAACGTTAGGGAATCAAGTCAAGTCAGTAGGAGTCAACCACTTGGCACCATGAATTTCTGCACAAAATTTTGTGGCAGGCCATCTGAGACCAAAGTAATGGACGGACGGACGGACCAACATTGCCATCCAAAACTTCAGGCCCTGTGGTGGAATCTATAGAGGAAAGTTTTAATGCATTGACAAACACCAAAGGTTTTTATTTTTATTTTGTCATCCCTCAAAATGTAATTTAGTAAATTAATGAATTATATGAGGGCCTTGCATACAGTAATATTAGTCTCATGTCAGCAGCGTTATAGACTGAGCCCTTAGGCATTATATACATCCCAGGGTGTTCCCTTTCATTTTCTGGAGAATCTGCACACCACTGAGACGGACGACCCTTTCTTTTCCCTCATACCCAGACCCAGGTTTGAGCTCCATGTCTCTCTGTTTTCTCAACAGCATGCTAGCAGACAAACTGAACATGACGCCTGAAGAAGCTGAGAGATGGATCGTGAACCTTATCCGCAACGCCAGGCTGGATGCCAAGATAGACTCCAAACTGGTGAGACCTTGTGTCTTCTTCCTAAATCAATCGGCTCAGTGCTGAAGTGTTAAATCAAAGCTTTTCAAACAGACTTTTTCAATATAACGGTGGTTGTGCTGTGTGACATCGCCCCTTACAGAAGCTCCTCCTGCTTGTCCTCAGGAGGATAAAGAGGCATTATTTGTGTCCTGATTTTGTAATTGAAGGGTAAAGACTACTGTAAGGACATCACAACCACAATATCTCACCCTTATTAGGTCCCCTGCATGTTTTGACATAGACATTACAACAGTTCTCTGTAATCAGCAAATCATAGCCCAGTCTTTCAGAATGACATGAATTATCTGGATGTGCCTGCAGTAGATGTGAATGTGACCTGTGTAACTTGTGGTTGGTGTTTGTAGGATGGTGTGTCTGCAAGACCAAATTTGATTGGCTTATTGGCGTTATTGTGAATCTGTTGTCTATTTTTGTCTGTATTTTCCAGGGCCATGTGGTCATGGGGAACAACGCCATCTCTCCATACCAGCAGGTGATTGAGAAGACTAAGAGCCTTTCATTCCGCAGCCAAATGCTGGCAATGAACATTGAGAAAAAGCAGGCTCACAGCACCAGGAACGAGGTGAGTAACACACATACTGTACATACAAAATGCACACAGACCACCTCTCCCAGCTGGAGGGGACCGTCCCTCCCTTTACCGATCAGATCGCTAGAAGGTCAACATGAGCTCAGGGCAGTTCAAAGCTTCTCAAATGATCAGCTCAGAAGAACAAGGCTGAAGAATGTTGATGAACAACCATCAACAAAAGCTCTCTTTACACGAAATAAGCCAGTAAGAGCAAGTTTAACAGAGTGAAGGCTTTCATCCCTCCATTGCTCTTCAAAGGCCTAATGACAAGGTAGATTCCAAACAACCATAAAACGAGTCCTGAGCTCAGTGACTCAGCTCAGCAACGTAAATAAGGTGGACCCTCACTGGCTTTTGGTGAACATTACTCAAACCTAGAGTTCCCTGCACTTAGGACCTGTTGCAGATGTCTGGCTCAGGGTCCAGTCATGCCATTTAAGTGTGTTTTTGATGTTGACCTTGTGCATTTTAGTGGTATGTAGACTGCTCAAGTACTACAACTACACAGAATGTCATAATCACACACATACTCTGATCTGAAGCTGGGAGCTGTTGCTTCACACAGCTCTCCACTGCATGAAGACATGCGTGTCTGTGAAAGCAGATTGATGGGCCGATTCCAGCACCTGACAGCACCAAGGCCACAAGAGTTACAACAGACATGTTAAATGTTCACTTTTTAACTGTGCAGCTCTTGAGTGGCTATCTTTTGATGTGCTCAATTACCCTCCTTCCTATTGTTCTAATATCTGTAGCAGGAGTGCTGCCATAACCCTGTCCTGTAAAAAAAAAAGCATAGACCCCCCTCATTAAGGAGTTTTTGTAATTAGACAAAAGAGGCTGCAAACAACTCACAGAGCACCACTACATCCTGCTGTCCTCAAGGCTACAAATCACTTACATATAGAGAACATTTACTGCCTGCCATCTGGACTGGCTGCTTAGGGTCCCTGTCAGCTCTCACAACCACCCAGCGCTCACCAACAGAGCACACACATTACACACTCCCGACAGGGAAAACATCAGCGCCTAACTGCTTGCACATGTATGATACTTTTTCACATTGCCTACAATCAACAGCAAAATTTTGTTGTGATCGGTTTCAGTAATCCACAAATGGTCTAATGTGACTTTTTTTCATGCTTTTCTTCCAGACACCAAACTGGGCAGGTCAGGAAGGTGGATTTTAGTGACACAGTGAAGATGGATCATCCGACTGATTGTTTTACATCCTTTTTCCACACTTGTCTCTCCAGGAGCACAGTACTGTTTTGCACTTGGTTCAAATCATCACCAATTCAATAAAAGTGACCAACAAAACCATTTTCACCCATGATTGCCTTATTTCTGGACATTACAAATGGCGGTTGAGGTTTGAGTGGTCAGTGTTTTTTGTATCGGTAATACTTGATGAAGTTTTAATGTGTGCATTGAGTCACTGAGTGGGACAGTTAAGACTGCTGTGTGTGATGCGGCTCGTGTGCGCAGTAATGATGAATGGCTGTTTAGTCAGTTGGTTTTATGGTGTTTTAGTGGTTCGCTTCACCGTGGCAGGCAGTCTCACTGAGTGGGACGTCAGCTGAAGGGGGCAAACAGAGGTGATGTACAGTTACCAGTGGTCACACTCTCTGCCAGTCATCCTGCCCATCTGAGGACATGAGGGAGCCATAAAGAACCATTAGCCAGACGGACACAATCTTTTTAATGTCCCACCCCACCCCCGCTTTTCTCTGCTTTCGACCTTCTCATAACTCAGTCCTCTGACTCTACCTCCCTCCCTCCTTTATCGCAGTTGCTCACAAACAGGCCTTTATTCCTTCACCTCTTTAATTTTCTCCATCTTACATGTAATTTAACTACCAAACAAGGGTTTTATGTAAAAAATACACCTGCTTTATTAGGTTAATAGTGCAAAGAGTGTCTCATCACTTGAACGTGTGCTTCACCCACAAATCCCTCTCAACAGAGGTATGACAATGTTCTGTGCAGAGAAGTAGGACAGACTGATGATAGGTGTTTTCCTTCTTATTTTTTCATATAATGCATCAGTCCTAAGTGCACTGTGTAATATGGAGGTGAAAATGTGCTTCTTCTTTTAGTGCAGTGGTTTTTGAAAGTATTCATTACTGTAAATCCCAGTGTATTTTTTTTCAATATACTTTCAAATAAGGCCATAAAAGTTTTAAATTACTGACTCAACGTGACGCATCAGGACATTGTGACCGGAGGAAATAGACAAAACTGTAGCACTATATGTCTCAGTCAATACACAGAGTCTGTTTCCATTTGTTTTGTTAGTACCTGCAGTAAGTCGGTCCAGGATGCCTGGCAGTACAGCTTTAAGGTACGTATGAATGGTGGAGCTCACTAAATGTATATTTGTGTACATCAGGTAAAAGCAAAAAAAAAACAAAAAACGTATCGACTAAAAGCCCCTGAGAACTTGGTTACAGATCTTAAGATTTTCTTTAACAGTAAACATCCCATGGTCATATTTATTAAAAACTGAACAGTCAAAAACATATAATCTTGGTTGATCAGAACCCTTGTTCAGATACTTGTAAATCCTGATTGGTGCAGCAAATGTCCAGCTGAGCCCCGCCCCCACCCATTCAAATTAGTGAGAACAAACTAACAGAAAACCCTCAATGAAGCAACCAAAACTCTTCCAACTTTGTCAAAATATGCTGACACTTTTCTCCACTTTGAAAACTTTGAATCTGACCTGAGTACAGCCTCTGTTCAGTAAACTTTTTTTTTTTTTAAGTCACATTTTAAGCATTGAGAGTTTCATATTGAAAAGACAGATTTTGGATGGAGTTTAATACATTAAAATGAATTATTAGATTTATGGTGGCAGTTCAAAGATCATTCTGGACCTTGTAAACAGCATTTGACATGATCTCACCTCCAGGTCCATTAAATAACTTCTGGAGCTTGCAATCATATCCCATGATCCTCATCACCAGTTGGAATATACAGAGTTGTAGGTGTTTAAATTTCCTTTTTATTTTTCAGTTCATTTTTTAATTCAAGCTCCAGAACGGCGGCCAAATGCACCTTGAGGTGAGAGTTTTGTCGACTAGACTTAGGCTGACTGCAAAATTGTTTTTGTACACGTGGCCCATAATGTATCAGCTTTGTTTGTGAATGTCATGTTAGATTATTTCTGGACACTGAAGTTTGCCTCTTTTCCATTTGGAGCCACAAACATGGAAAGTTGCTAAGTATAACATGAACTTTCTCATTTTGCCTCACTCTCATCCTGCCCCTGACATTTTGGAGATTCTGACTTTTAAATGACCAGTCTGGGCTGGATCTTTATTTTATTATTTTTTTCTTATAGTAAACTGTGACAGCAGCCCACGCTGAAGACCATCCAGTCTGGAGCTCTGATGAACAGAGTGTATAGCAGCTCCCCTCATTGCTGTTATGTCACTGAGGGCTCGGAGCCAGACCATCCAAATGCTGACGTCACCCCCCTACTTCTGTGCACTGCAACGAGTGGGAGGGAGGGATGGAGAGAATAAAGTGATTGGTTTACCGGCCCCCTTCTCCATGACACATCATGAAAATAAAAGTGCCTGAGGCCTAAATTATCACATTCACCTTAACCGTGCACTTTGAGATGTTTTTTTAGAGAGGAATCCAAACCAGCGGCACTGCCTGTGGCTAACAGCCCTCCTCACCACAACCTCTGTCACTGCTCTCTGGATAAATAAATAAACAAAGTCAGGACAAAGGTCACTATAGGTTTTGGCAAGGAAACAACCATCAACCATGATTCCTCCTCATCTTTTTTTTTTTTTTTCATATAGGTTTTTCCCCCACACACTTTTTTCAATCAGTTCCAGTTATGAGATGGAAACTTTAGTTGTGTGTGTTTTACTGTCTAAGGGTAAAAATCTCTCTCATTGGTTTCTTTGGTGTAAAACCACCTTCTAAATGAACCTCTGTCATGTTTAACATGGGAGGTCTGTGTGATCTTATATAAGGGCAACCAGTCTGAATTTAGATTTTTTTTTTTTTTTAGAAAGGAAATAGTTCAATGTCTGGAATAATGGACATTATAGTATTATTTTAATATATATATTTGTCTTATGAACGGCTTTGCAGTCATCCTGACTTTCCTCTGCTTTGCAGTGATACTGACATGGACCAAACAGCTCTCACATGAAAATAATTTCCTGAAATAAATAAAAGATTAAGTGCCACACCTAGTGGCTGAAGGGGGTAGAGCATTCACAACTCGACTTCTAATCAGGCTGTGGAGCAGCAGCTGAAGGTGATAAAGTGGCAGCAGAAATCCTCCGTACAGTTTGGTCGCCCGTCTTGCATGTGCGAACTGAACTCCGGGAACACCTCTGTCACTAACTTCTCTGACGCCGCTGTCTCGCACTTCAGCTCTGATTTGTAATTATTCTCTGCACTTATCTGCAGAGTTGACGAGCTGCCAGACTCTGAATGTCACAGAGGAGTGGACGGCTGCCAGCTCCTCATGCCCCCCCCCCCCCCCCCCCCCCCCCACACACACACACACACACACACACACACACGCGCGCACGCACGCACACGCACACAAAGGTAAGCTGTTTCTGAGTGAGGGAGGCACTCTGCCTCCACGCTGACCAGATCACGTCTGCGCTGATGAGGTCGCGCGGGTCAGTGTGAAAGGCCCGGGCCTGGAAAAGCCTGAACTTATTGAATGATTTATTCCATGTTCCACAATTACAGCCCCTCCAACGGTTATCACTGATTCTATGAAGAGGGAGGAGGAGGAGGGGGTGGGGGGGTGAAAGAGGCGTGACGAGATGGCTGACTTGCGGGCCCTCCTCATTACGCACGTTATGCAGATAATTGCTTTTTTTTGGCGAACCTCTAATTATTCAATAGGGCTATCATCAGTGGAAGAAAGCTGAACCCAGATAGTAACTGGACTGACTGTGCAGCAATTACTCCATTTTTCTAAACTTTAATTTGAAACGTGTATGAAGACATCCAGGAGAAATTAAGTAGAAGCTTAATTATGTAATGAATTCCCAAAGAATTTGGATCTGCATTGGGATTTTAAAGGAATATTCTGGGTGTTGAAATAACTTTAGTTACACACAAGCTGTGATCTCCTTTAAAAAAAAAAAAAAAAAAAAAATATCATGGACTTTCTTTCCTGAAGGATGTTTCCAGCTTTTTCCGCTCACTAGGACCCAGAGGCAGCCTCGTACCGGCCAGTGTGGGTGAGTGCAGCGGGGGTGGGGGGAGACTACACGAAATGTCATCTTCAACATCTCAAATAAGAAGAAACACAAAACTTGAAAATCTCCACACGTGACAGCCGCGCGGCGCTATATGAGGAAAAAGGCAGCAAGCATCAGGACCAGTGGAAGAGTCAGTCACCGCTCAACCTCAGCAGCGCGCAAAACGCAGAATCACTTACTCAACACTCGCCGGCTCTCGTTTTCTGCTTTAAAAAAAAAAGAAACTGAAGCAACACATGTGAGTTTGTTTCTGCTGCGCTGCAGGACACGGACAGGACGAGCTGGTGGGAGGAAACGCAGGTAAACGGAATCTAAAGCTTTTCCAGAGAGGAAGAAAAGGACCCCCCCCCCTACACACACACACATACACACGCACGCACACACACACACACACACACACACACACACACACTTCATTCACAGCTACCACCTTTTTCCTCCTCCTCGGACCTCTTGCTCTCTTCTGTGGGACACAAGTTTCTCACACAAAAAGGGATGCTGCATGTTCCCGAGCCACACTTGCACTCAGAGGGAACCCAAAGTGGACCGGAGCGGAATTACACTTCATCTGGTGCAAGGTATACGCTCGACCGACACGTTATCTCACGGAGCGTTTTGGCTACTATTACGCACGGCTGCGCTCATTTTTGGAGGGGGCGTTTGAGCAGTACGCATTGCCTTTGCATCTGCGATTGTTCCAACACATTAACACACAGAAGAAGCTTTTCTTTTTTTCTTTCTTTTTTTTTTTTGTTTTGTTATAATCCCCACCTCTCTCTATCAGCTCCACGCATCATTATTTTGGGAAGGTGTTGATTTCGTTCCTCTGTTATCACAGTAACCTCCTTTGTCATTCTCCCCGCAGCGCACCAAAAAACGGACACTTTTACTGACTGGAGGATCAGCGCGCTCCATAAAATGATCCCAGTCGGCGACGTGATACCATGTCGCATCTCGTCTGATGTTTGACACATTTGAGGAGCTACTAAAGGAACTGGAGGAGGACATTGCAAAGTCAGAGAATTCATCCCAAGCCCCGCTGGCACCTTTTTACTGGAGTCCGAACAACAGATCGCCGTCCAGATGCAGTTTCGACTCTTCTCATTTGCCCTGATCGTATTGAACTGTATGGAGTACAGCAACTGTCAGGCGCCATCGCACCGCTGGAGGAGAAGCAAAAGAGGTAACGCGGGGTTATAACCTACAGGTCTCACAGCAGCATCCAGGCAGTGACTTTAACAGATGGTTAGAGAGTTTGTGTGGGTCACGGGAGGCAACGGTCCTAAGTCCTAAACAAGGTTTCTCTCACGGTCCTCTGAAAGTCTCCTTCTCTTCGTGTGTATGTGCACGTTCTCTGCAGGTTCTCATGGAGCACGGTGCGCAGGGAAAGTCGGAAAAAAAAACACATCAGATATCGAAAACTATCAGTGTTTGACTTTGAAATCGCACAGGTGAGAGTGTCCGACGCAGATTGTAATTCAGGAAAATTCCAGAAAATTTAAAACTAAGCCACAATTCAACTCTGCAGCATCTGGTGTAACTTATTTACCTAGTGAAAGAACATTTTCCGTATTATGTAACAGTTTCAGAGCCGGTAGCTAATGCGTAAAATGTGCGCAAAATTGGCCGCGCGTGTGGCTGTCCAAAATTAATATTAAATCGCGTTGCGTCAGTGGATTGGCTAATCGTATTTAAAGCACGTTGTCAGACGCGCTGCTAACGCCACTTCCCGATGGTGTGGCCCCAAACAAAAGGCGCCCTATATTATTTATATGTGGAACTGCTAAGAAAAAAAAAAAAAAAAAAAAGCTGCCGCTGCGGGTCGATCTATAGAGAGCAGCGGCTTATAGGAGGGGAGGGAGGCGGGGGTCGTATTGTTGGGAGTTATTTAGTGAAAGGATACGGAATCCCTTTCCTCTGACTTATGAATTGCACATCTCCACCCCAGCCCCCCTAAGCTGCTTTTAATTGATCTCATAACCACTTTGAACAATTGGTAGGAAACCCGCATGACAATCGCTCAGCGGAGGCGCGCGGAGTTGAGGAGGAGATCAGCCCCTTTGTAAATACTACTCTATCCTCTGAATGAATGAGGAGACAGTGGGATTAGGAAAGTGGCCCCTGCCGAGACCTCCTCAGACCTGTGACATAACGCATCGCCGAGATCCTCAGGGTGACCATGAGAGGAGACCGTGTAGCGGACCTTGTGGTGGTACAGTAGAAAAACTCATTTAAAGTCAGGGGAGAGACAGGGAGGGGTGGGGGGGTCTTGTAAATTGTAAGGCAATCACAGATTTAATCATATGCGCTGCGTGCCAAGGGGGAACCTCCACACTCTGCAAGCCCTCCACTGCCCATCTGCAAATAATCAGGCAAACACTGCGGGGTACTGGCACACACACGTTTTTCAGCCCCTCTGTGTGTGTCTCTCTCTCTCTCTCTGGACTGTGTGATCTTAGATAGTGTGTAGGTGATAGAGTGCAGTTTTCTTTGTGTGATCACTCTTTTATGAGAACTGTGGCTGGTATTCTGGATGGTCAAGCGGCAAATCCAAGTCTTTCCATTTGTCTTTAGGGGCCTGTTTATCTATGTAGTGTGCATGCCTGTGTGTGTGTGTGTGTGTGTGTGTGTGTGTGTGTGTGTGTGTGTGTGTGTCAGAGAGAGAGAGAGGGCTGAGCACTATAAACTACACATTGTTACCGCCAGCTCTCAGAGCGGATGTTACACTTGTCAATCTAATCCCATTCAAATATGTACAGGTTTCGGCCTTACAGTAATGCTGAAAGTGTATGTGTGTGTGTGTGTTTGGAGGGGGAGGTTGAACAGCACTTTGGGCCAAAAGTGCCATTCTAGCAAGCAGTGGCAGCCGGCCAAGTTTTCGGTATTTGCTTCCTTCCTTTATTTATCACGGTTATATTGAAAGAAGCATGTGTAAGAGATCATTGTCCAATAGGCCCAGAAATGCTTGAATATTTTTCTAGCCCTCAAGGTCCCTGTGACAGCTTTATATACAGCCTGTCTGGCATGCACGGGGAGCTATCCAAACCTATCAGGAGTGTTGAGACCCAGACATGTTCGAAACTCAGTTTGGCCACACTCCGCTCCCCAGGCGTGACAATTTTAATGCGTAACAAGACACATCCTGCGTGATTTCACAAATTTCTTTTTCCTTTTTACACGCATAAAAGTTTTGCCCTTGACATACTGCGTGCACGCGGCCACATGACTTGAGTGAGGTGTAAGGGATAGAGCCGCCGTTATAATTAGGGGATGTCAAGAAGAAAAACAGCCATCGCCTGTGACTCGGAGCGCTGCTATAATGTACGGGCACGGTCGAGATTGGGATCTTTGTGTGGTTTTCTGGGCCGATCTTGTCTTGCTCTCACACTGGATGGCATGACCCAATCTCCCACTTAGCTGTGGTAATTGTACATATACATTTTTTTTTTCATGTAAAACAGATGACAAAACATATTAAATTTACACCTCCTTACCCCCTATCCTGCCCACCAGAAACAGGGAAATGATGCCAATGAGCCCTGCTATGATATCATAGTTAGACACAAGGGTATTGCATTTCATTTTTATTCTCTGGCTAATGATGCCACCTGCTGACTACATAAAATCAGGCTGGAGCACCAGTGCTGCCTGAAGGAACAGAGACACACAGTGGGGCCCTAAGACATTTAAACAGGTAATGAATAGCTAATGGCAGTGGAGAGTGGTGAAAAGTTGCCATGCGATACTGTTAACCCTTCCACATCTACCCAGAAATCCCCAAATTTAAATTCCCAGCAGGCCTCAGCATGTTTCAGATCACATTCGACTGTGTAATCTGTTACTCAACTCCATTCCCAGATGTTTTTGAAGGACAAAAAGTGATTAGATGAAACCAGTGCAGCCTTGCAGGGCGGAGGGTGTGAGGTCAGAGATGCATGACATTTTGTACTGCTGGTGACAGTCAGCAACAAGGGTGGGTGTGTGTGTGTGTGTGTGTGTGTGTGCGGTGAGTTTTTTATGCAAAAGTACATAGAAAATAATCCTGATTTGTGGCTGAATGTGCCATTTTTTCAACAAAGACTCACATAGAGTGTGTAGAAACATGAAACTCTCAAGTATTACACTCTTGTAAATTGAGTCTGTGTTTGTTGATAATGGGGCTAAAAAAACTGGTGATTTGGAGCTATTTTCAAGTCAGATGGCTGCACAAATCAAAAAAAATGATAGCATCTCTGGACACATAGTGACCTCTCTCTTTCTAAGCGTTGGAAATCAAGCCTGTGTGTGCTGAAGGCTCATACGAAGTCCCAGGTTTGTGGGTGTAAGTGTTAATGTTGGAACCCGGCACTTCAGCGCAATATAATATGTTGATTAAGTGCCTGACGGGGAGGAGAGGGAGCGCTCCAAGAGGCTGCTTTTAAACCAGCCTTGCCACTCTCGCCTTTGGAAAAAGTGAAAAAGCTCTTTAAGATGGCACGACTGCTAACAAGGTCTTCTCACATGATGCCACTGCTCTAATCCAGGTGGTGTTAACCCCCGCATCCTGACCTTTTCTGACTCCATGAAACTGAAGGAGTCGGTTTGTTTGATTCACGTGAGGCACCAGATTGATCGGCTAACAGAAATGCTGAAGTTTGACAGTATGGAATAGCAGCAGCCCTCTCTCTTCTCCTCTCCTCTCCTCTCTTTGGAGGTTGTGCTAGTTGAAGAGAGGTGGGGGGCTTTTTAGGGGATGAGGAAGGCATATTTAAGCAGATCAGCTGGAAAGGGCTGAATGTGAACAGCATCACCTGAGAGGGATTACAGCGAGCTGAGTCTTGACCTGAGCCCGAGCTCTGGCGTCAAGGAACAGAGCTCTGTCTTTTCTCTCCCAGGCCCCATCAGCCAGGCCTCGATAAGTGTAAATCTGTGTATGTGTGTGTGTGTGCTCAAGTATGTGTGTGTGTGTGTGAGAGAGAGAGAGAAGGAGAAAAGAGAGAGATACACGGGCAGCCTGCAGGTGCGTGTTCCCGATGCTCTAATCAAGACATCAAGTCTAGAACGACGTATACACCCCCCTATCAGCTACGCACACCCAGCCCCCCCCCCCCAGTTCTTCGACCAATCAAATCCACAGTCTGTCTCAGGGATTATCATGCCCATTAAGTACAATGATTCACTTATGTGCCGTATTGATAAATCACATTAGTCTGACCCAGCCTCCGAACTCTGTCGAAAGACTACCTCCTTGTTTGACCTACTAACCCATGCATGTCGATCCTGGCCTGTAGCACAGCTCCTGCTCCGAGTCACAGCGGTATCAGATGAAGCCGGTGAAAGGCTCCTCAGTGCGCTCATGCCATGCTACACTGCCGAAAACCCCAGCAGAGGAAAAAACATGCAGTGGCATGAACTTTCTACCGGAGAGAAAGACACTGAGAGATTCTTTCGGGCACCACGTGATAAAGTGGGGATGATCTGTTTCACTTTTTCTTTGTTTTTCCTCAGGTTAAAAAAAACAAAACAAACTACTCTTCCCCTTCTTGTAATAATCCTAAAAACTGAATGAATCCTAATGAATTTGATTGGACAAATGATCCTTTCTCTCACTTTTCTGCAGTTGGTTTGAGAATTGAACAAGGCAGGGAGGTGGGAGACAGGATTCATAATCATCTGTCAACTCTTTGCGTGTTGC
The DNA here is from genome assembly GCF_021018895.1 of Seriola aureovittata. Classification (NCBI taxonomy): domain Eukaryota; kingdom Metazoa; phylum Chordata; class Actinopteri; order Carangiformes; family Carangidae; genus Seriola; species Seriola aureovittata. Next base: position 22,460,020 of record NC_079370.1, on the reverse strand, counting down.
TGGATCCATTTCCCATGGATGAGAAAGAGCTTGTTTTGTAACACTTCTGCACAGTTCCATTTATCACATCACAGGGTAAAAAATATTCATTGTGCGTGGATTCGGTCTCTCCTTTTCCTTTTTTTTTTTCGAGGGGAATACGCAAGGGTATCTTCTCTTCCACCCTCAATCACTGTCAGCAGAGGATCCCATGTGCTGGCAGAGCTAAATGCCAAACAGATGGTTTTATTTCAGGCTACATTTTACCACACTGTAAATGTTCATTTTTTCGGAAATGTGAAATAAAACGAACTTATTATATAAAATCTCATAATACACTCCATGTTTCCTCGTGGTGATTGGAAACTCCCGAGCAGCAGACAAATAGTGCAGTGTCCCTCCAGAGCGTGAGGGCGATTTTGTAACCCTCACCTATGCCCGTTCCCTCAATTGCACACTCCCCTGAAGCAATTACACCTTAATATGTTTCCTTATAAAGCTACTAAATATGACCAGCCAATTTGGTCCGATGCTCTCAAGTTTATTGGGCTGTAAAAATTCTAATGTGGGAATCATTTCTAAGTGCCACACATAAAACAACAACACAAAAGGAGCATTTTTTGAAAAAATGACTCATGCAAGGGCTTCATAGGTAGGAGAGCTGCCCAGAGCCGGAGATGGAGCCCCTCAGGCGTACACTGAAATGCACTTCCAGACTACTTACCTCTCACATTACTAACACACACCTCTAAAAGAATTCAGTGAAGAGCTGTTTAGAGGTAATGACATGGACACAATAGGCATCCATTGTGTTTTTCCCCCCAATGAACGTGACCATGGGGATTGTTAAAAATGACCAATTTCCCTTTTGTTATTTACAAAAATAAAGCAACTAAATTGCACTTAACTGAGTTAAATAGGCCCAGTTACCAAGGTGAACGCTAAACAGTTGTTTAAAGCAATAATCCTTCCTTTTTATTCAAAGAGTTAAATGAGAAGATTGATACCACTCTCACATATGAAGCTATGGCTAGCAGCTGTTAGCTTAGCTTAGTATAAAGACTGGGAACAGTTAAATTGGCTCTGTCCAAAGGTAGCAAAAGCCTACTAAAGCTCACTAATGAACACATTATATCAGTAATCTGTACAAAACACAGCATCACCAATTCATTGCTTTACTTATAATTGTTGATTTTACTCTTTGGTATATGTACAGAATTAACAGGATGTGATGTGTTAATTCATTAGCTTTAGAGGTGCTCAGGCCGAACCAGGCTGGCTGTGCCTCCATGTCCAGTCTTCATGCTAAGCTAAGCATATTGGCTACAGGCCCCAGCAACATATTTACTGTACAGCTGTGAGAGTCTGTCTTCATCTAATTAATAGCATTTCCACAAATGTCAACAACTTCATGGCATGCATCTCACTAACTTTGGAAAAGCCGATCTGAGACACTGTGAATGTGATTGCACACCTTCACTAAATGTGTTGAAGAGCTGTAAGGATTTACTGATCCAACAGCCCTTCGGAAGGAACCTTAATGTCTAATGTTTCTAGAAAAGGCAACACTCTGTATCTGCTCTTGTTTGCCATGTCAGTGTGTTTCTCTCTGTGCGTGCCGACCACTACCTACTTTGCATCGATCTGCAAGGCCTCGAAATCTGAAACTCAAGGAGGCCCCTTGAGAAAATACACCGACGTGTGCAGAAACAAACACACACACACACACACACACACACACACACACACACACACACACACACAATGACTCGTTTGGCGCTAAAGCCTGTTTGCATCAGTGCCTCCTTGACTGGCTGCTGCTCGACAGAACAGGGAGGTGTGGGGCTCTGATTGCTACCCCGGTGCCCACCCCTTAACACTCGACAGATGGACAGGAGTCCTTTTTTCCCCCTCTCCCTGCTTTTATGGGACCTCTAATTATGCTTACATGCCACATCAAAATAAAGCTCAGCATGCAATGCCTTTGGTATGGGGAGGAAGTGAGCTGGTCAGATGCAATAAAGGGTCTCTCTTTGGAGCCCGCCTGTAATTTGGCCATGGAGAGGTAAAGGTAAAGGTGCTGCAGCCACCACTGTCACTTACTGACTGTCTGAGGCTCTGTGTGGAATTACTGCACATCTGTTGTGTTGATACACTTGAATACTTATTAAAACAAAGAGCGACTGACTTGTTTCACAATTTGATCATGACATTCTAAGAAAGATAAATCCAGCAAAACAAAAAACAAAAAAAATAACATGCAAATATGTGACAGGATATTTTAGCCACACCCTTGATGTATCCCAGCCAGGGACTGTATGCAGCCTCTGTTATGACTTTGTTATGGTTTTGGCTGAGGTTGGGGTTACTCTTGGTAATTGGGCACCCTTAGACTAAATGAAGACTTGCCTGTGGTATTAGGCTCGGACTAGTTGGGACAAGAGCTTTGAATACTACAGGCTTACACTGGATCTTTTTGTTTTCCTGGGCATGGAGCTGTGTTGAGGCTGGCTTGTGCTTCTATCTCTGAGCTCTCAGGCCTTGTGGTGTGATGAGGGGAAGGCCTCATGGCTGCCTGCGGAGTGCAGAAGCACCCGGCGTGTTTTTAATCAGGAACAAGGCTGGGAGTCATTACTGGGCCCTCGATGCTGAGCTCATTGTCTCCCTGACTCCCTCTGTGGAGAGAGAGGAAGACACAGCGAGGGGAGGGGATAGTGTGTGAGTGAGGGGGTGTGGGGGGCAACATAGCGTGCATTTCACATGTAAAGAGGTCTTAGGGGGTCATTCCCTGTAGATTTATGTGGTCAGAAGAGAATGACCAAGGAGGAGGACAGCAATATGAAGAGAGGATGCACACAGCAGTAGAGGAGTGATTGAATGAGACATCCATCTGTCTGTTATCAGACCATAGCAATAAGATTGTAGATCAATCATGTAATGGAAGCTACAGTACGTAATATTTTGCCTTGAGGCAGCAGAGTGTATTGCTTCAGACTCACACCCTAATTATGAGCTGTGCGATCAGACAGCACCTCTGTCTTTACACCACTTTTAGCCAACACCGCCTCACATCCTAGTCGTCGAGCTGTAAGCACATTAGCCCGTCTGCTCTTCCCTGTCCTTGAGCTTGAACAAACCGCACAGATGTTCACTGTTTTTCAACATGCATTATGTGGCATACATTAAGCTGTTTTGCTGCCTTTCTTTACCGTTGCTGACGTGACTCTCCTAATAGCCTTACCTCACTAGGGACAACCATGCTGACCACAGGCCAAGAAAAAAAACAAAAAAGGGCCTTGAATTCTCTCTGAGTCTCCCAGGAAACAATGCTTTAGGTTATTGATGTTTAAACCTGCTTCTTTGTCCACTTGGGGGCAGCCCAACAAGCTGTAGAGACAACATATTTCCACATTTTTAAAGTTGATATGGGGAAACAGTTGTTTACTTACACATCCAGAAGATAAGGAGTAACAGTAGCCTTTATTTAGAGTTGACTAATGTAAGTGTAGTATTAATTCTGCCTTTAGCTGTGGTCTGGTCTGCTGATGCTAATGCTAATGCTCCACTATGTTCAACAGCTAACCAAAACAGGGAAGCTGCATGTTCATAAAACCAAAACAATGAGCGGAAAGACTGTAAAAACAAAAAAAGAACGCTGTTCGTTCATTATTCGGTTATTCATTTGATCCATTTATTGCTAATATATAAGTATTTATTACTGCTGTTTTAAGGTTTAGGGTCGTTGGTGTTAGTCTTCATTGACAGAAGCAGGGACTTTTTTTCCAGTGTGCGTACACCCAGACTGAATGGCGGCCTTGCTGACGCCTCTCACAATCAGCCTTTTGTGGGTGGATCCAACATCTTGTCAATCCAATTACAGCTCACAGTTTGCTTCCATGGTTGTTGCAGTTGGGTTTTATAAGTGAAACAGCCCACAGACAGGTGACAAATTAAAGGAAAGGACGTGGATAAATGAGTGGACCAAAACAAACGCAGATGCAGTGGGGTGGGGTGGGGGTGGTGTGTGTCACTGAATAGTTTGATGATTGTGAAAATAATGTGAATCAAGACTCTTTTATGTTCCTTTAATGTGTCACATATGTAGGTTGGCGAAGGATCTTAGTCTCAGCGGAGGCTTATTTCAAGCAGTAAAATGTTAGGCTAATGTATTAACAACAAAATGACAAAAAATATTGGTTGTAATTGGTTACCATGACACCGGTTTCAATTATCTGAACTGTTGCCACCTGTCAGTTCTGCACATTGGATCATGCCTCTGTTCACCTGTCGCTGAATACATATGAGCTGTCGTGTGTTTCTCCACCGCCGGGCCCTCTCTGCACCAGAGTGGGCCCGGCCCTGTTCGGTGTAATACAATGCATGACTGACCCAGCTTGTCGTGTGGTTGTGGTCTTCGTTGTTGTTTGTCTTGTTGTTGCCTGTGTTGACTTAAGCTCATGCATGATTTCTGTGCTTTGCTCTGGCTAAAAAGAGAAAGAATGGGCCAAATTTGTAAAAGCGTGTTATGATTTTAAAGCAGAACATTTTTTTATGTTGCGCTTTGTCAAAGAGAACATCAATTGTGGTGACTTTTCTCTCCCCATCCGGGTTTCTCACTAATCTTGTTTTAGTATCCAGACAATGAAACAAGACTGTGGTAGAGACAAATGCTAGACAGAAAAGAATAAAGCTTAAAAAGAAAAAGAAGTCCATTTACATTTCTCACATTCCTTCACTCTTTTTTCCTTTCTTGTTATGCACTTGTATTACATCTTGGCTGACTTCTCCTTAACTGGATATTATTTTATTTGGACTGGGGCCAGGTCTCAGGAGCAGCGGCCTTAGCTGTGTAAACAGCTGTCACCAGCAGGAGTCATAACTAATAGATATGTGTAGGCAGGGGTCACATGTAGTTTACATGTTTACCAGCTAATGGCTTCAGAGATGGTACTGCCCTGGTGCGGTAATGGACAGTAGTGAAGTTTAGTGGTGCAACGTATGGCTGGTTATCATCATCATCAACGACCGTGAACACACACATGCATATTCATAAGCGTAGCTAAACAGTGTCTTCTTTAAAAAAAAAAAAAGAAAGAAAGAAAAGAGTTTACATAACTGATGAGATTAAAGGTTATTTTTGGAGAAGAGGAGAATATATCTAAGCTGTTTAGAGAAGTAGAGACAACTCCTGTGGTTGAGTTACTGCACAGCCCTTTGGCACATCCAGCACCTTAGAACATTGTTGGAACAGCAGCCAATACATGACAACCCAATTTGCTGCTCATTTGTTGCAGTAAACACTGTGGCATGTAGACACAAGACAGGTACAGCTCCGTGCATCTGACTCTGCTGCCTCCATGAAATAATACACTGAGTGACCTCATGCCACCCAGAGATTTTGGATGCAAGTCTCTGTTTCTTCATCCAAAAGTTCTTTTTATCGCAACATCTAACACCTTCGTTAGACTCTAGCTCACCTGCATACCAAAGCTCTTTTTTTTTCTTTTCTTTTTGTGGCAACAGATTACGTTTCAACACCCAACGAGCGCATGTAGTGCTTTTACTGAGAGGAAATTAACTTTGCGCCACAGAAATAGTTGTTCATTTTACCTTATGTGCTCTACTCTGGCCTGTGGAATATACTCATCCTTCATACTTTATGAAAGGGTTTGTTCCAAGTTTCCCTCACAGGGCGCTGTAGAAAAGAAATGTGTACTCCTGAGGGCTGAGCGCGGCCTTTTAGAGCCAACACGAGCCGGTTCCTGTTAAGAAGCTCACGCAGTGCCAGCCATTCAGGTGCAGCTCTGTGGTTGTGTTTGAGAACATGAGGCCAGATGTGACCCAGACACCTGCTAGAGAAGGAGGTGGCGTCTCTCATCTGGATGCAGAATACCCGTCTAAACAAACTGTATATCACAGGCCCGTGAAGCACCTCAGATGAACTTCTCTTTAAAGCTCTTTTGTGTGTTTGTGTGCGTGCCTGTAATAACCTTCATGTTTTTGATCAAGACATGGCAACATTTAAAGACAGCTGAAACAACATAATGGCTTCAGTAGAAAAATATCAGTATTCTTCTAATATTTAACCCTCTAACCAGCACAGTTATCAAATCATGGTGTGGCCCTTTATCTAGCATGAAGCAGACTTCAGTTAGGTGAGAAAACAAGCAAGGTTGTCTCCTTTTCCCATGAAAGACATCATGTAGATATTGGATCTTGCCTGTTTTTTTTGGGGAGAAAAATAAGGCTTTGATGTTTAGGAGTTTTCTTTTGTGGCAGGCACCATGTGTGAAAGTGAGACCAGGTCTTTACCATCTGTCCCCTGTGGTGCACTCCACTTTTGACCCGGGCGATCACCTCAGATCTCCCTGCTGGCCTCTGCGGACGAGGAGTGTGAAGTTGTATCTTGTTAAAGGGTTAATGAGGTCGAAACTTTGCGGCAGACATTCACGTCGTGCCAACTCGAGAAGAGAGGAAAATATCCCAACAATAATAAAACTCTAAACGGAACCATTCTGCTGCATAATAAGTACTTTCACTTTTGATACTCTTGGTATATTTTGCTGATACTGTACTTTTACTTTCGTAAACTGTCACGAGAGTCGATCTTTTCATCTAACTGTCAGAGAAAATGCATATTTCCCCAAATATAAATATAAATATGAAGTTTTTCTTAAAGTATTTAGTATTTAAATATTTAGTGTTGTTTTTAACTTCTCCAACACATTTCTTTACTTTTTTCACAATAAGAGTCTGCATATTAACCGTAACAAAAGTCCATATATTAAGATTCATTATGAAAGGTTTAAGGAAAGAGGGAAAACAAAAGTGTTGGTAGAAAAAGAAATTAAGCAAAAACACAAACACTAGACCACCCACAAAGGTTCATTACTTCACTGAGCATGAAAGTGTAAAGTTGATCTTGGAGAAGCAGTTAAACAACCTCAGCGACAACAACAAAAACAAGAAAACAAACCAAAAAAAACTTTAACTCAAGGGCCACTGACTAGTTTTTTTTTTCCGCCAACCTTTAAACCGCATCCCATGGTCATCAGCAGATACACAATAGCAAAGCTTTTAGGTACTAGCAGCAAACCCCATCTACTGATGAAGGCCTAAAGATGGTGATGAAAGCTCTGGAGAAAGCAAATGAATGGACCTCCTGATTTTTATGTGAAATGAATAATTTCACTCTTAATTCTGCAGTGCATTTCATTTCCTGTCACTTTAATTCTCGTTTAACCATTTTCATGCATATCTTCACTTGCACTGACTTAATGATGCATTGAGTTTTTTTCTCTAATTCTAATTAAGTGAAGAATTTGACGACTTCTTCTGTAACAGGAACTAATACTATTTGCCTGAACATTCACATTTTTTTTAGTTTACACTCTGTTTTTGCGTGACACCTCTGCAAGAGATGAGTATCTCCCATCTGGATCTGCATATATGTTGTGCTTTCTGGCAAGTCTGAAAAATCCCCGTCCAACTCCTTTGTTTTTCAGATGTGTGAGCTGGAAGTCGGGATGAGTTTAGTCAAGGTGATGACAAATGGGGAAGGGAGAGCGAGCACGGGTTAGGGTGGGAGAGATGGAGCAATCCTACATGGGGTGCAAATATGCCAAGCATGCCCGCCGACTTCACTGATCCTCGCCTGTGATGTCCTCGTTCTCCTTCCGCGCCGAGGGGAAATCCGCGGGCCAAGTCCCTCTCGGCAGCGTGTGCGCGTGTATGTGGCAGGCGTTGTGGGTGTGTGTGTGTGTGTGTGTGAGTGAGTGAATTACTAGACTTCCAGCACGTTGAGCTACAGGTGTGAAAATTAGGTGTGAGGTTTATGTGTGATAAATTACCAACATGTGGGCTAATGGGAGCCACTCCACCTTTTACTCCACCCACCTTTTTCTCTTTTCCCTTTTCTTCTTTTCTGCTCTGAGGGGAAAACACATTTCTCCCACAGCTTGACTGGATTTGAGGGAGTGTAAATATTGAAAAATTCAAACTTCCAAAGCCTTTCCCCTTCTTTTGGGGCTCATGTCTTACTTTGCACTGCTTGTGCTTCATCTTTAGGCCGTAGTTTGATTGGTTACTGTCCTAAGACCTTTTTAGATTTATATGAGATATAACACAAAATAATCACAACAGTTTCATCCACCTGTGTTGATGAAATCATACATTTCCCTGCGGTTTATGAGATTTCTTGGAAGGAAAAACTTTAAAAAATCCCGAAAAAGTTTCAGCTGAATTTCATTGAGCACCATTTACACTGCCACCATAGTTCGTTTGCATGTCTTTCGTCTTTTTTAATTTATTGGCTTTATGTAATTGATGTGGGTGGTCTCTACATTTTGAGCCAGTACGAAAAAAATAACTAAGCCTAACTCTAATACAGTAAAAATACAGTTTCCTCTTTTTCTTCTGCAAGTATCTAAATCTTAAAAACCATAAGAGCCACAGCAAACAAGCAGCCCACATGAGTTACTGCTTGTCATTATAAAAACGTCTTCTTTCTCTAGATATTTGGACACCAGCTCCATCAGTTACATGTACAGTAGGTCCATTATATTTTGTCATGTTGGAGATTTCTCCAACAATATGAATTTCCTGACAAAAAAACAACAACAACAACAAAAAAACTTACTGTATTTTGCAAACACCTCCTGGAGAGTTGAACTAATAATTTCCAAATGTGGCGTGCATCATCTTTGGACCCTCATGACTAAAAGCTATAAAGGGATTTATTATACTCCATATAGTTTTGCAGCTTAAGTCCAATGTGTTTTGGCACAAATTTACATAGAGAGCCATGATGTATCCAGTTCAATCTTCAGAAATCGTATGTACGTCATCTCATCATCTCACTTCCTTCGACAAAGATTTTCAACTTTTATATTAATCTGAAAAGTGCTCAGCTGATAGTAGTGTAGTTGCCATTTTAATGCTAAAATACAGATACAGATCATGTATTGAGTTGCTGAGAGATGATAAAAAATGATGGAAATTTACGCAGGTGTTTCACAAGAACGTCAAAATAATTCTTTGAAAGAGTGAATAAAGATGGTTGAGAAGAAGAAGAAGAAGAAGACGACAAGTTGGCAAGAAACATAATCCACATGCTGGTCTTCTGTTGCCTGCCCAGAGACTGATAAAGCCCATCCTCGTGTGTGCTTCCATTCTTGAGTGTCATAAAGTCCTTTCTGCACCTGCGCTGACAAACGGGGCGTAGGGAGAATAAAGTGAGTATCGCCATCAAGAGAATCAAAGACAGATGCTGCGTGATGACCTGTGCCACTCAGCAGGACGTGCCAGGTTGAATTAAAAAAAAAAAAAGACAGACAGAAAGAAAAAAAATTAAAAAAACGAAGATGAGAGAGAACATATGTCAGATTTAGTTTTATCGTATGTGCATCTCACATAAAAGAAAATCCCACTCTTCATAGCTGAGCCATAAATACATAAAATACAACACCAAAAATAAAATGGAGCCTCACTCACAGCTATTTTTAAATGTGTCAAAACTCTTTTAGGATTTTTTCCCACCACTGGAACAACAGTTGAAGCGATTAGACGTTTGTAATGTTTTAGTGCATTGCTAAAATAATGTTGACACCGACTGTGAACAGATAGTTCGTTGTTTTCAAGGTCAGGCTGGACCGTAAAACATTTTATGGGACCGCAAGCCACAGTGAAGAGGCGATGCTATTACTTGGCCACCACATCAAGGTCATTGTCTCAGTTTTTTCCCCCTCTTACGTGACCGTAGGGCTTTTCCATGCTGGTCAGATGTCTGTTATGGTCAGGGGTTTTACGTGTCCATCAATGGGGGCAGAGAGTGTGAAAAGACTGCAGAGCATACCGTGAGTTTAGGTCGGCTAGGTCGCCTTTTTATTTCTAATTTTCCTCAAACAGGAATTACGAGGTCTCTTTCACATCAGGGAATCCAGATGTGGGATTTGACCCAGGACATGGGATTTAAGTTATAATCCATCATAAAGATATTAATAAGGAAGTGAACTAACCTGGGGTCCTTACATAGACTTGGAAAGAGTGCAGGGGCGAGAGCCATGATGCGTTCAGCTGGACAGATGGATGAAAGGTGCAGAGAGTCAGACTGACTACATATTCAGAAGAGAAAATGATCTGTACAGGTTAAGTTTTCTGGGAAATGTAGGAATAGTGGTCTCAATGATAGTTTCATTTACCTCCCAGAAAGACAACAAACGAGCGTCTAGCAACTCCACTGCTAACATTTTCTTTGTCGGATGGTAAATACGATCATCCGGTGAGTCAAAAGCGGTTTTCTCACCTGCATGAGTCTGTGGCTCAACCTTTTGAATCACACCAAAGTAAATTACCCCGAGCTCGTGTTTTATTGTGCACTAAAAAAAGTGTAGCTTTAAATTGGCCCCCATTTTCCAGTTGCCTGTTTGAACCGAGGTCTGCCTGTTTTACCCATTCAGTGCTTTCGAAACCACCGTCCTTTCAAGTGAGGGTTCAAATCTCCACGCTGCCCGCCTCGCCCGGTGGATCTGTGTCACAGGAACACACTCTGGCCGAGCTAATATGTCTGACAGCAAATGTGTTTGCTCAGTCTCATGCTGCAAAATCATTATAAGCAGCAGGACTGTCCTAAATTATAAACATGTGCTTACAGTATGATCTGTTAAAGTAAACTGGGGAAAAAAAAAAAATGTAGATCCTAAAACCTGACTATTTCCAGCTGGAAAAGAGTCAGAGGCAAGTCCAACATATTTTCTGCTAAATTGGAACAGAAATGTGCCTTCAGCGCACAGGCCCGATGTACCCCCCTCTTACCCCTTCTGTTTTTTCTCCACACTTTTTGAGCTAAGTGCGACTTCCAAATCCATGACAAATAAAGTCACGGGCCTGAGAAAGGTTTGATGTCATTTTCCATGTACCGCCTTTTAACGAGCTTGAACAATGTTGAGACGTTACAACAGCTGGTGAACTCTGCCTTTCACAGCCATGGAGTGTGAACCTGGGATGGTTAGGTTGGGTCGAACAGAGATCCAGAAAAAGCGGCTGCTGCTTCTTCTTAACGGTTCAGTCCGCCACCAGTCGGCCGCTGGCTGCACCGCTCCCCTGTCCCGTATCTGCCCTTTTCTCTCTCTCTCTCTCTCTCTCTCTCAAGCTTTCTCTTTCTCCTCAAAAGTGGAGCAGCAGTAAGCTTATACCATCATTTAAGGGGAACAAGGGAGGTGGACAATAAACAATAATTGTCTCAGTGCCACGAGGAAAGCGTATAATTCTGTTGGTGACTGTGATGCTTTCCACATGAGAGCACAAATCTTCTTGACCTGCTGCTGCTATGCAGCTCCAGAACCTGAGGTTTGTCATCGCTGCCTCTTCACTGTATGACATTTATGGATAAGAATATATGTAGTGAATAAAGTGAATCCCTGTTTTTTTTTTTGTCAAGTAACTTGATGATGCCAAACTTTCTCATGTGTGCGGTACTGTAAGAGCGTTTTTCCCTAACAATGGACAGTGCGGCTGCTGGTTAGTTGCATTCAGTCTGTATTATTAGATTTACATACCAGGGGCCCTCGGAGAAATGGAGGAGAACTGCGAGAATAGAAACTGTTGTGTTATATTATATAATATAAGCTGTTGTCTTCAGTTTGCTGCGTTATGATTCTTCCTCGGGTCTGCTGCATTTCCAGATCGCCCCAGTAGTCTCACTACTATCCTGTGCTGTTATTTGAGCTGTTAAAATAATACGTGAGATAAACTTTACTCTAATCAAAACAACAACGTCACAAGCCTCAAAAGAAAAGATCATTAATCCTTATAAAAGTGGTGGTAGCAGGTCAGGGAGGTGATGATGGAGGGAGTTTCTTCTTAGAGAAAGTATCGTCTGTGCTCGCTGAAACAAACTCTGTGATTGAAGTGAGCAGCTGAGAGGTGAGAAAGAGCCGTGCAACCGCTTTAAAAAAAACTTTTTCACATATGCCAGACCACAAAAAATTCCACATCTGATAAAAATATATACATGAATATGAATGTTTTGGCATCACTTCTTCCCATTTTGTTCATAAAACATGAAACAGGAGGAAGTGCCACTAAAACTAAAGATTTGTTTTAACTTTTATTAAAAATCCAACACAGTTTGTGTTGTCCACTTCTTATATGTCGGCCATAATAAAGTTTGTTTGATATATTTCTTATACTATAATGTATTTTCTTTGTGTTATTTTTTTTTTTTTAGAATGATAATAAAATAGTCACATTTAAAGACCTGAAAATGGTTGCACAGTATCAGTTTTCAGCAGCACTGGCTTTAAAATGTTTTTATTGAAGTCAGCCTGCAAGAGCCCAACCTCAGTGAAACCCTACGTAAGAATGTCTTCTTGTTCTCGATGTTAAGTTCGGGGCTCTAAAAGAAACACAAAAATTATGTGCAATCTGCCTTGTTAGGGTTTCGGGTTGCAGAGAGTTGGAATGGGTCAATGTGAATGATTTCATGGGTAACGGTAGGTGAATGGGAGGCAGGAAGTTAGCCGGCCGTGGGTGGAACCCCCTGTATATGTGGAGGCTTTTGGCAGCCCTGAGCGCAGTCTGTCACGCTTGCTTTGGACTCATAAAAACGTACCTGAGACAGAGTTTGGGTTTCTGCTGGATCTCTCCGCAGCCCCTAATTGCTCTTGAGCTGCGTTCAGAGCAAACCTCCCAGCAAGGGCTATACGGCTGCAGAAAGTGCTGCGCTCCAAACATGCTGTTACTCCTCATGTTCCAAGTGACTGATCGTTACACGTGAACAAAACTTCACCTGAACGGCTTTGATGCTTATCAGTGAATAACCGCAAGGCCATTTCACCATGTAATGTTGATTTCACGGCTTGAATTTATGATTTTTGGAACTGTCACATGCACTGGTTTTCAAAAATGATGATGATAAAAAAAAAAAAAAATGCGATCAAAGGAATAGTTTATAGACATATTGGGAAGAACACAATTTTGCTTTCTTGCTGAGAGTTAAATGAGTAGATGAGTAGTGGTGCCACTCTTACATCTGTACTGGGAGAAAAGGGAAACATCTGCCTGGCTCAGTCCAAAGCTAACAAAACCTCTCTAATTAACATGTGATATCTTTTTTTCTGCTAAGCTAAGCTAACTGACATATTTATGCAGGGTCATATGAATGGTATAAATCTTCTCATTTAATTCTTGGCAATACAAGCGAATGAGCAACTGTTGAAATATTCTTTTAAAACACAGGCCTTCGCATGAGGTACGTTTTCTACTGTACATACAAATGAACAAAGGGACTGAAATATATTTTCCTCTATTTGTTGAACAAGAATCATTCTCAGCCTGGGTGTCACAATATATTGTTGATGAGTGAGGAAGGATATGTGAAGCGTTATTTGTGTGGTCCCTTTACAAGAGCAGCAGCTCCATACAAGCCCTCTGCCTTTTACACATGACACACTGAGGCGCTTATTAAGCCTTTGTGTTAAAAAGTCCTTGTAGAGGCTTCTTCACTGATGTTCATATGGACTCGGGCTTTTGTAAATATAATACTTGAGGCTCAGAGGGATCTTCAGTTAGCTGTCAGAAGTGGGAACTGCGGATTTGTTTTGTTTCACGTAATATGTATTCTGTGGTTGAAACTGTAAACGACATTGGTTTATCGTGTGCAGGGAGTGGCACGTCGAATGACGTGTGCGCCGTTCTCCTGTCTTGAGAAACATGTATGGTGAACCTGATATCCATAATCTCACAATGCACTTTCTGTGCGGCTTTTCTATATGTCCGGGTCACTTCAGTTTCCATGTGATTGACAGAGGAAACACTAGAAGAGCTGAGGCATTATATGATTTGTGGGGGAAAGAAGAGGCTGTAGAGGGCAGTCGAGCATGTGTCAAAACACAGTTAGCATTCGGATAGACGGGGTTTTAAAAGTATCTGCCGGTTGAGAACAGGAGAAAGATATAATATTCAAAACAAAAACCACATCTAGAGCTGAGAACACAGCCCCCAGCACACTAAAATTACAGCTTCATGTTCCTGCCATATTAGGTTAATCTGCAGTGATCTATAGAGACTTCAGATTGTCATACACTAAACCCATTTCCCTTTGATTTTCTCCTCTTTGGTGCCACTTGAAATCACGGCTGCTACATGCATTATAAACTGCTTTCAATTTCCATGAAAATAAAGCATGCTGAGGTAAAAATTATTTCACTTACAAGTACTTTTTTTTTTTCTTTTTTTTTTTACAATGTCAGTTCTCATGTTGTAAAGGAGCTGCTCTTTTATTTCGTCTAGTCTCAAAAATCAGATTCATATGAATGAGTGTTTTCTGTAAGAACGGCTGAAACCTCCTGGCAGTCGACAGATTGATGTAAAGTGCGTGAGACATTATGCCGGTAGTGTTGGACGTGAGTTGGACAGCGCTGCTCCAGACACTGTGAATTGTGGCCTCCTTCCTGACATACCTGTGGCCTGAAACCTCCAAACCTTTCCACAGACGCACACACACACACTCACACTTATCTCCTTAGATCAGGCTTTCTCTCCACCATGCACAGCCGTCCCCTTCTTTTCCCCCAGTTGTCTGCTGATTCCAGGATGTGGGATCTGCTGCGTTCAAACGGCGTGTGATTATGTTCTCCTCAATCAGTGCGCATTGCGAGATTAGCAACCGGCAAAACAAATGTTTAACAACAACAGAGTTGAGCGCCATCTTTGAGCCAGACTCATGAAGAGGCTTTTCAGCGACTGTAATTTCTCTGCTGATTGACCGGCCAGTGATCTAAGATGACCACAATTCCCAGATTTTATTTTTCTATTATTGTTTGGATAGTATTGTTAGCACACTGTTAATAGTTATGTCGAGGCTGCCCCGCTCGAAATGAGCTGGAGATATAAGCTTCCCAGCCTCTCGGCTCTTTACTTTTGCCAAGTTGGCTTTCCTCTTCTGTCAGTGTTGTGTTCAAGTTTGGCGAGGGCAGAGGGAGTAAATATGACCAAATTAATGTGAATGTCAGTTTGCTGTAAACACATCCAGACAGTATATTCTACAGAAACATATGGTTAAGTATTGAGGTTTGGTCTGAGTTTAGTTTTACTGAATGGAAGGACTGACAGAATGCAATTTGAGATATATTAGAGAAAATTTAAATGTTTGTGGTGTTACCTGACGGGAAAAGAAACACCTTTTTTCTACACTTTAAAAAAAGAAAAAAAGGCATTTATTATGTTTTTTGTGTGTTTTAACATTTTATACATGTTAAAATAAAAAAATATGAAAGATTTTAGAAATTTCTGTATGGGACATGATTTAAAAACTGTATCAGAAAGTCAAAACAGCACCTGTGTCTGCCGAGTCGAGCCAAACGACTCAGAAAATGCTGTTTGGAATTGAGAGACAACCTGCATTGTCACAACTGAATGAAGAAATAATATTTTACACGCTGGATTGACAGTTGAACATATCACAGTTTTTCATGTGAGAATTAGAAGAGCCAGAACTAGTCATAATTTGGAGGTTTTCATTCCTCCTTCATGTCGTACCGAGCGAGTGTCGACTGGAGATGAACTATCACCAGTGTGTGTGATGAATAGGCTCGCCGTGCACGTCCCGGCGCTGCTGTGATCAATGGGGTGTCACTGTAAAAACCTCATCCCTAAAGACCATCGGAGACACATTTTGATTAGCACTTAATCTTACTTCCATCCACCCCAGCTTCAGGAGAATGAGCGCAGTTTGGCAGAGCCGGCGCACCTCTCTGAAGACTGTCTCCCAGCGCTCCAGCAAAAAGAAATGAAAAAAGATGAGTCCAAGGCAGCCACTGACATCTGCTGACTGATTTTCACATGATTACAAACTGATGCTTGCACTGGGCCCACTTAGCGCTCACTTTCGTCTGGGTGAATCTGTTCAGAGAAATCTAATATGCGGATCCACGGCCAGTAATGCCGGCATGCTCTGCTCTGTCTCTCAGGGTTTGTCCAGTTTGCTGCACAGTGTTTTATTAAGCGTTGTGGTAGGTCGCTCAGTTTGAGCGGCGCTCTTACCCGTTCCCTGCTTGTGATATTTAAGACTTGGCTAAGATCAATTGAAGTGTTACTCTCATTTGGAGAGATTGGATTCGCCCAAGGACATTTTCCTGTAAACGGGACGCTAAGGAGTTTACACTGAAAGTCACTTATTGTGGAATGGACCGTCTCTTTACTGGGTCCTTTGTCTTCCGCAGGCAACTCGAGCTGAGGCCACAGCCACTGCGGTTTTTGGGGGCTTTCATCGGCTGTCTCAACACAATCGTTCCGCAGGCCAGCTCTGACCAGAATTAATGCAATATTCACATTCATAACCAATCAGCATACGAACGCCGAAAGGGGAACCAGAGTTTGCATGAATGACAAATTGTTGAATTGGACACATTTACTATGAATTACAGAATATCCTGCTGATATATCTATTATGGTTGTTTTGGTTTTATCCTTGTACTCGGCTTGTTTTCTACCGGTCAGCCCTCCCAAAGTCGACTCCATCGTCTCAAGTTCACTCTGTTCTTGTCATCGGGTGAAGTCGGGGTCGTCCACACATGAGTGATGGTCGACAAGAGTTCTGCTCTTCTGTTTGCTCGCACAGAATAAACAGCCTTCTGAACCGCCATGCTAGATGCACTTTCCAATGCGTAGCAAAAACTAACAGCGCCACTGACCTACATTTAAAATTGCTACATTCTCTCAGGTCCAGTTTGAGCTACGCTCCCTGTAGCATAACGCTAACCCGCACCACAGTTGGGTCTGCACCGCCATCGTGCACCAGGTAGAAAATTTGAGATACAAAAGGAGCCTTGCAAGAACTGTCAGTGAATGATGTGATTAAATTAAACACAAAAGAAGGGGCTGGTATTAATCCTCAAGAGAAAAAGATGGGTATGAATCCAATGATCAGTAAGGTTGGTTGCATTAAAACTTTTTCTCTTGGTGATGACCATCATGGATCTTGTCTGTGTGTGTCAATGACGACATTGACACACACAGACAAGATCAGTGTTGAAACTGACTGAATGTGGAGCAATGCCCAAGATACCAATGCAAATAGGTTTACCAACTACGAAAACAAAGGCTCACATAGTACAAAGCATTTTTTTGACAGATTCCTGGTTAATTTGGAGGCCAGGTGGCAAGTGTACTGTAGTTATTAGATCTGAATCTGCATGTACGCATAAATCATCCCCACATTTTCCATGATTTAGAGATCTCCGCCCGATCACACATTTTTTCCCAGTGTGATATTACAAGTGCTGATTCTGTAACATCACACTGAAATACCCTGGTTTTTAAATAAGCAAACATTTATTTAAAGTAAAAGTTCTTCTGTTTTGGTAAAAATGAAAATGGCAACAGGTATTTCCACAATAGCCTGAACACAGTCTGACATTTTTACAACTAAAATTCTGGATGTCACAGCTACCTCCTCAACAACAGTTTAAAAGCTCATAATAACATTTGGCCGCCGCCCAAAATAAATAATAAAATATAACGAGTTCAGCGGTCCAAACACGATCTAATTTGTCCCTGACTGAAATGAACCTTAAAATATGTTCACGTTGTAGAGAATATGATTACTTTCCTCATACATTATATGTTTTTTAACGCACCTGCTGTTAATCAGAATGTTGATTTTTATAGACATAGATATAGATATAGCTGCGATCTGTGCAACACTTGTAGTAATAGGGCAAATTGTTGTTTTGTTAAAACTCAATTTTAAGGCTTTGAAGTTCGTACAGCAGGTCGTCTGGACCAGGCTTGGGGCAAAAGTGTGTGAAGCGACCACATTCAAACCGGTGTCAAGCCTGTTGTCATAGAGACGGGTAATCATTCAAGTGGAGATAACTGTACTTTTTTTTACAACCTTTCCTCAATGGCATTCATGATGTTGCACTCGTTGTTAAATATGAAAGCGGTGAAAAAAGAGGGCTTGAGAGATGTTCAACCTCTTCCTGCTTTCTCACCTCCACACACCCGGTCAATCAGTGCATCAAGTGGGTAACTGCTGGATTGTTGATGTCAGAAAAGTATGTGCGGAGGAGTTGCAGATACTGTTTGAATCATACTGACACCATTATGCAATGTCAATTTAATTCCATCTTATTAATCACCTCTTCCATTTCCTCCTCTGTGTTTGTCCTGCAGCTAGCTATGGAGCGTACCCCATCTGTAAAGGCTGCTCGGTGTGCTCCAGGGACAACGGCTGTGTAAACTGCCAGCCCAAACTCTTCCTGTTCCTGCGGAGGGAGAGGATGAGGCAGTACGGGGAGTGTCTTCACGACTGTCCAGCCGGATACTACGGCATGCGCAGCCCCGAACTCAACATGTGCTCCAGTGAGTCCTCCCGAGTCTCTTTCGCCCGGCCTCCCTCACACTGCACCTCTACCCCTCAGTCTCCCGCACCTCCCCGACTTTCCCCCCTCCTTTCCCCAACACTCCCACCACCCCATCTTCCCCAGACGCACATCAATTATCAATTATCCAGAGAAGACACACATACCTCGCAATTTGAACGGCTCATCTGTTCATACAGGTGGATGCAGGCGATGAAGTCTCGTCTTAGCAGTGTCTCCCTAAGGATTTTTCCAGTCAACTAGGATGAGCGCTGTTTCTCATTTTTCTTTAACACTCCCTTTACACCTGCATTACCTAACATCCTATAGTCAGGAGGATGTTTCAAGGCATGGACTCCAGGTGCCAATGCAACCAACATGTGCTGAAGATACACTGAACATACTCCAGAGGTGTCGTCACATTAAGAGCAACACATAAAAACCAGTCCTTTTGGCCTTGATGCTCAATATTATATTAAACTACAGAGGTGATTATATATTAGCATTAGGGCATGAAATTAGCTTCTGTTGTCGACTGTCTGCAGGGGCTTGTGGATTGAGACTCTCACCAGACAGTGTAATTTCTTGGCAGTACTTTTTGGCTTTCAACAGAAAGCCAGTCACAAACGTGCGTCCAGATCCTCCACCATCAACTGTACATTGATCAGAGTTAGATAAGAGAAAACAAAGCATTAATCCTAAGGATTAGTAGTGTGTTTATGATTGAATTCTAATTGTATTTATTGTTACAGTGGTAAAACCATTTTAGATATTTTGCTAATAGTCGTCTTGTTGTTCCACATATTACACTTGTGGACTGCAGTAGGTAGTAAATGTTTTTTTTCTTCTTTTTTTTTCATTATCCCTTTCCGTAGAAAACATTGTTTTGGTTTCATAAACTGAAACAGACTACGCCTTCAGTCTGAATTATGTTTTACTATTTAAAAAAAAAAAATTAACTGCAAACAGTAACATTTAGAAATTGAAATGTTCCTATGAGTCTTGTTAAGGAATAACTTTAACATCCAATTAATGAAATTTCTCCCTCTCCTCCCCATGTAGCACCCCGGTCTCATATCATAACCTTATTTTAACATGGAATATGTTCTGATAAATACAGGGAGAGAGAGAGAGAGAGTTATAGGTTTACACTCAGCCTGAGGTGTTGGCTGAGTGTTTCATATGAAAACAGAGAGGAACTTGAACCCATTTGGTTCCCTGAGCCAAACTTCTGACACATGCACTAAAATGAAGCCCCAGAGGAGGGTGTCCAGACCTTAGGCCTGATAATATGAACATGTAGCGCAGGAAGAAAGATTAAAAACAAACAAAAAAAAAAACATTCTGCTTACCCAATCACTGCCGACCTTCATGCAAATACATCCGCTGACTCCATTTGATTATGAAAATGAAAAGCATGGTAAAGCTGCTCCGGCCAGTTTTGGATGTTGGACTGAAACGTCACCCAGACATCTGGTAAAGTGGTGTCAGAGCATGTTCATGTTCAAGCTTCATCAGTGTGGGAAAGTAATGTGTTCATTAGTAATATGTTGCAGTGATGACTTTTTTCCATTTGGAATTCAGTTCAGTAATTACGTAACAGTTAATGATTCCTCTAATGCTCAGGACTCGGCTTGAAGGGTTTGAATAATTTAATATAATTTTCCTCCCTGTGCGTTCAGTTAACACGCTGGTCTGTCACATATTAGCTTGGTGCAGGTGTGAGGATGTAGTTATCCATATAGCAAAATAAGATTGAAGCAACATTAAAATGTTGTCAGACAGAAGTATGAATCTGCATTGATGCTTGACATTGACACCTAATTGTTCGTTATGATGGATGTTGAATAAAACATTGGGTTTTCAACCATAATTGATACTGAATCAATGTTGATTCAGCCTTCATCTAGAAGGCAGTCTACATCTAAATTTTTGATTCAAGATTGAAACAATGTTAAAATATTCAATTCTGTGCTCTCATAATAACAATACTAAGGCCAGACCTTTGCAAGAAGTCTGCTAACTTCAGAGTTTAGTCTTATTTACATTTTTTCAAGTAACATTCAAGTAACTTTGTCAACACTGTTCTTCATTCAAAGGTGGACAAATATATGAGACAGTTAAAAGAATCTGAATCTAACATTGTCGGAATTTGATTTGAGTCAGTCGATGACATTTGCTGTGATGGGATGTTGCTCTCTGTTAAAGCATCTCTGTCATCACAGACATTGTGCAGGAAGTTCTTTTCACCTGCAGTTTTAACCAGTAGAAGTCTTGTTTAGCTGGTATTGATTGGATACCACCAAACAAAACACTCCCACATATGTAAGTCCGAAAGGCCCCACAGTCATTTCACCCTATTTTCGTAACTCAGAGAAAATTGGAGGAGAAAGACATCTTGTTCTCTGGTGGAAAGGATTTTTTTTTTTTTACTTTAACCCTGCTATCCTAACCACCACTATATCCCCATGCTGGGTGAATCTTGACTTAAACTGATCCTGATGTGTGGCAAGTTAATCTGAATCCTTCTCCCAAACTGCTCATAGAGCAACATCTTGTATTGTCACGTAGCATCAGATCTCAGAGCGAGACCTACTTTGATGTGATCACTGCTTCAGTCATGGCTCTCTAATCCACTTCCCTATTTGACCCTCACTCTTAGCTGCGCTCCGCATGTCATTTTCACTAAACAGTTCATGTCCAACTTCCATAAAGGGATATTTTATTGGGTTGGAAGCTAATTGTCAGGTCGGCGAATATTTGTGAGTTGACACGGGCAACTGGTACACAAGGTCTCAAAGGCACAGTGGGCAGATAGCGGTGAGGGGTTCTCCACCGACGCGAGTCGGAGCTGCCGTGTGCTCCTGGTTTCCAAAGAGGCCTGGAACGTGGCATTACGTCTATGTTATCATGAGCTTTTTAAACGCAGGCTCTGAAATCACTCGGGGAGCAGCTGCTTATTATTACACCAGAGTTTGTCTGTGTGATCTTATCTCATTCAAGAATTTTTCATGGACTGCCTGGGTAAAGGAAAACATGGGCTAGACAAGCAAAAGGCTTATACACTCAGGCACTCGCTGGCTGGAGCCTCACTTTCAGTTTTTGTGAAGGGGCTCCTGAGGATTCACGGGCATGTGACAGAGAGAGCTATGGGTGGAGAGATGAACGCACCTTTATACAACGTGCACTGATAATGTGATGCAATTTGACGCAAGGAAAAGTCACCAGACAACTATAGATTGAGCAATGAGGACTTTAAGACCATTGCAATACTGCTAAATACCAACTGAAATAATCAGTTTGTGAGATATGCTCATATGTATTATAATATGCATATGAGCATAGAAATATATTCTTATCTGTATAGAATAAATTATTTTTAATGGTGGGAAAAACATTACATTAAAATAAAAATCTTCACTATTCCTTTCCAGCATGTGTGAGTTGCAGGCTATCCCAGCATGCATTGGGTGAACAGAAGGGAAAAACTCTTGCCAGTTGTTGATCTGAAATGTCACAGACTGTAAATTAGGTATCAACTTCCTGCTCATAAATACTGGGAATTTATAACTTCTAAGACCAGAAGCAGCCCAGTGCACCCTAACTCAGCATCCTAATCTATCGGCCTTACCATACATAACCTACTCATTTCTCAGAAGTATTTAAGAAACCGTGCCTCACATGATGACGGTTAAATTTAAGGCTCACTGTTCTGGGGTGGGGGGTTTCCCTTTCACTGCAGAGAAAATAACACCATAATTAGAGCCAAAAACAATGGGAACTATACTTTCCGCAACATAACTGGAAGCCCATTTACAGCTACACTTCAGCTGGATTTCAACGAGGCCCGAGATGTGGGAGCCGCAGCACCATTATTGAGATGTTGCCGGTTTGTTAGCAATGCCTCTTTATTTTTAATTTTTTTGTTGCATAATACCTTTTTCTATACGTCCGTGTATTATGTTCCTTGGGCTGTGCTTGGCAACGACTCCTTTCAGCAGCTAATGGATGGGTCGATGTGAGCCAGAAACCAAATGCAGCGACTCCACTGTTATCCGCAGAGTTTCTTATCAGCCGCCCAGAAGAAGTCCCACACCAGTGTCTGTGGGTGTCAACCCGCCGCTCCACGGGGAAAGACTTGTAGCGGCAGTCACACAGTGTACTCCGTTATGTACGGCCAAATCTGTCTGAATGCGGTGCAGTCATGCTCTCGCCTCAGTCACATTTCATAATACCTCGGTTTTAACATACGTTCCCAAGCCAAAGCGTATTCAGTCATTCTGTATCGCAGGCGAGCTCTCTGGCTGAAAGAGTTATGAGCTGAAAGGCGACTATCAGAGCTGTCTTTTATAAGAGAGAGAGAGAGAGTGTTGAGAGGGTCAGCACGAGAGCAGGGCTACATTCAAAACTTCCTCCCTCGGGGTGTATTACGGACCCCCCACTGCTACACACACATACATATACTTAAGCCACCAACCCTGTTGCCTTACCCCACTGCAGTGGCTTTTAAAAAACACATAGAAACCCCAGCTGTGTTCGCTGCCAACCAACAACCACCCAGATCAAGGCCTGAGATTGCCAATATCCTGGAAGCACAGTTTAAATATCACAGCTTCATTCAGTGCCAGCGTAATGTGCCACTAGAGACTCTTCTGTCTGAGGTAATTTAAAAAAAATTAATTTAATTTTTTTTACTGCATTTCGCAGACCGAGGGAAATCTGTTACCAAATCCCATTGTAGTCCTTCGAACTGCTTTGTCACATCAAATTAAGGCTTGAAGTAGAAGCTGCTTGGGTGTATCTTTTCCAGGATCGTTTCAGTTTTAAAGCACATCATGGGATATGTCATGTTGGAGGTGGATAAGAGCCGTGCATCATGGGCCTCGGCCAAATGCGTACCGAGGCTGTGTAAAATAACGAACGAGTTTTTCAACCTTTCGTTGGCAGCGCCGGCGGCCCTCTCTCTCTCTCCACGTCGCTCATTCAACTTCTCTCTTTTCTCGCTCTAATTCTGAGCTTGTGGGTATTTCCATTGCACAGTCTAACCAACAAAAAAGACCAGTTGCTTTTGGCCTTTGAGTTCCACCAAGGGACATTTAATCATCACAGCTTTAGTAACCGCACTTTCAGATTTGCCAGACAATACAATGGACCCACCAAACCAAGCCCTGCTCCCAGGACATTACAGCCAGACGCAGAGTTGAAGCGGGTTTTTTCTCAAAACAGTGCATAATTGTGCATGCTATAGTGCGAGTGGAGGAGCTGTCTTGCGCTTGACCACTGTCTGATGCTTGCCTGATCTGTCTGTGTGTATGCCGGAGCTGGCCGAGCAGATACCAGAGCAGATCCCCTGTATATCACCGACTGTGTTCCTTGGAGTGAAGAAGCTAGGACGACGGCTGACACATCTGTCATCCCCGATCTCTCTCTGGAAGATGCTGATTGACAGGAACACCACCCCTGCTTCACCGAGCCCGACACCGAGCGTGCGGTGGAGCACCCATGTGGAAAAAAAACCCCAAAAAAACAGCCTGAAGAGAGTTCGGCCTTTACCATGAACTCTTGCCATCCGTAGCTCCACAAGACATGGCTGGGTGGCAGCGAGCAAGCCAGAGCTTCCATGTCAGCCAAACCCAGGGCCTAGAGAGTAGGTCAGAGCTGTTCGACTCAGCTTGGAGGCGAAGGCTGGAAAAATAGGGCTTGTTTTCCCCCTTCACACTGCCAGGCCTTTTACGACATGGACACCCTTGCTGCGCAACATCGGGTCTGGTTAGCTTTCTGAAGGAGGCTGAGGCTCTCGGTACACTGATGAGCAGCAGCCTCACAACCCACCTCCAGCTCGGCTAACGTAAGGGACCCCGCCTGGAACATGAGAGGTTCATTAATCTTCACAAAATGATTTAGCACCCCTTTCTCTACAAAGTGAATATTCACGTAAGGAAATGGAGAGGTGGTGCTGTCAGTCCGCGGAGGTACAGCAGTTGACTGAAGCTGACACGACGCTTTGAGTGTCCGTGATAAAAATCTATCTGCTTCTCCATCCAGACCACAGCTGAAGCATCGGCTCCTGCCAAGCATGCGCCATTAGATCATAAGTGACTCATCTCTCAACTTCAAATGCACTTGACATGCAAACCACATAGTATAAAATCAAACAAACAAAGAAAAAAAAGAAAGAAAAGAAAAACAGAAACGGTAACAGTGATAATGGTAACGATGGAACTGCTGCAGCGGTGACGACGTCTCTTTCTCTCGCGCAGCCTCTGACAGCTGAAGCATGAGGCTTTTTTCCTCCTGCGTTCATCATGTAACTCGCAGCCAGAACCAGGCCGGGAGATAATGATGATAATACGTTTAAGTCCCAGGAACAGTGGGCCTTCAGTGGGATCTGATGACCTCATTATTTCTCATTAGTCTCCCTCAGGCACCTAGATGAAGACTTTAAAGGTGGTCCAGAGGTTAATCCTGCAGGGAGAATGAACCCTGCTCCCCTGTATCTGTTTCTGGAGCTGCCGGACGAGCTGCCTCGCTGCCGACCAGTCCAGTTTCCAGTGTGGGAGCTGATAGCCCTCGCCGTCCCAGATAGCCTTTTGCCTGATAACCGGACAGAGGGAATAAATGTCTGTCATAGTGATCCCTTCCTACCCACCTCGTTCTCTGATGACCTCTGACCCTTAAGCTCTGCCTCCCTCTGCATTCTAAATCCCGTGGAGCCGCATTGATGTGTCATCCACCTCATCCATCACACATGGCGACATTATTACTTATCTTCTATTTAGAAAACAAGATTTCCCAGCATTTGAGCCATTGTCTGACTTCATCTGAAACTGTAACCAAGAGTGATGTTTAAATCAAAAACCCTGTTATGTGCTACTGCGGCTGCAAGGATACAGTGTTTCACACATCTGTGTTGCTCGTATTTACTGTCAATAACTGTGGATTGCACAACAACCCCAGTGTTTCAGAGTACTGCCAGATGTTCTTGCCCCCCCCCCCCCCCCCCCGTTACACTTTTATTTTTTTGTTTGGGAGCTAAAAGTCTCTCAGGTGATGACAGGCCTGGGAAGTGTGAGGGGTAAAAGACAGCTTTGTGCTTTTCAATTAGCTTGGTGATTTATTAGCCTGCTGCCTGTATTGGGCTTGTCTTATATCAAACACAAGCCTGACTGATTCCACCCAGAAAGAAGTGAACGAGAGGCAGAAAAAAAAATGACAGCAAAATATATTTATACCTCCCTCACGCATTCCACACCAAAATCTCTACAGCGCTGCATAGCTCCAGAGATCCAAGACATATGTCGAGATATAAGATAAAAATGGAGCAAGAGAAAAACTTATTTAAGCTAAATAATATCAGGTGATTGAATTAATTACATAAAAATGACGTGAGAACACAGGAAATTGCTAAAGAGATTAATGATTTATAGTCAGAATTATATTTACAGAATGTGGAGTGCAGCTTTATTGCAGAGTGGGTCTATCTCCAGCCATATCTGATTGGTATGTGTGTGTTTGTGCATATATGTGTGTGTGTGTCCATGGTTTGTTTAGACTGGTCGGGAAAGCGTGAGACCAGAGTGAGTGGGCAGAGGCCATACTTTAGGGTTCAAAGTAAAGTGGGGAGGGACCCCCTCGTTTTGCAGGAATGTCGAGGAGGAGGCCTGATGGTTAGCTGGAGATGGTGTAATTAAGGGGTGTGATTGTGAGAACCTTCCCTTCCTCGGGCCTTGCAAGGGTCACAGATAAAAGAGCAGCCCTCAGCCCTCCGTCGCTCTCACATGTGGAAAATCACAGCGACGCAGGTCTACGCGTCGGGAAACAAACACGTGCACTGACGTGCGGTTGCGTCCTCGTGCGAGATGCAACCAGAGGGGCAGACGACACTCTACCTGAAGACCCATGCAAGGGCAAGGAGGTTATAGGTTGTGGTTCCCTAACACTGGAAGCCTATTGGCCAACAGGGCCACATAGAGCTTCTGAGGAGCTTCATAAATTAGACAGCGCTGGGAGGCTCCTTCTAATCATGTGGGCCTGTGTGTCGCCGTGTTGGTGTGGTTGTTGTAATTTGGCCCTGCCTGACTTGCTATTTGCAGAGTAAGAGCTTGATGACACATTGCTAGGCCTTTCTTAGAGAGCGCGGCGCTTGTGTATCATGCGCAGCGGCAGGGTGTGGCGTGGGAGGATAAGTGCGCTCTTGTGTTTGCTGACTAAACGCATCAGCATTTGTTTGGCAAAGCTGCGCAAAGTGTTATTGCCCCCCCCACCCTGAGCCTGCCCTCTTCCTAACCCACCTTCCCCCTTTTATATCATAGCCAGACGTTAAAGGATCCACACAGCTGGCCAGCTTTGTGATCATTAAACCATCATTCATTCTTTAATGACAACCCGACTTCCCAATAATCCTCAGTTATGGAACGGCTGAGGATCGGACCAGTGTGGAGTGATAAGACAGCATATTAAGGACAGTGTTTAGCTCTAATGGGATGTATTCTTCCTGTTGCAGCACGCCATTAGTTGAAAACATGTGAGCTGTAGTGTGTTTGGATCCAGACTGTTGCATGTCAGTGCAAACTGTTGAAAGAGGTCAGTGTGACATAATTCCTCACCGTCTCTGCTGTTGTGTTTTCACACTGTTTTCTCACTCTGAACAAGAACAGGAAGATGAAAAAAAAAAAAAATCTGTCAGGCAAAACAAGTTTTCTGAAACACACTTGAGCCCCGGAGAGAAATGATCCGCAGGGCATCGCTGGCTTTTCTTTTTCTTTTCTTTTTTTTTCAGGAGAATCTAATCCTCTGAAGAACCCTGTCCCCAAACCCCTTAGCTCTCGATCAACTCCAGATGAGAGGGCTGCTCAGACCCTGATGGCTCTCCTCTTTCTCTCCTTCTTCCTCCAGGATGCAGGATAGAGAACTGCGAGTCCTGCTTCAGTAAAGACTTCTGCACCAAGTGCAAGTTGGGCTTTTACCTACACAAAGGGCGCTGCTTTGACAAGTGCCCCGAGGGCTTTGCTCCGCTGGAGGAAACTATGGAGTGTGGAGGTACGTGAAGCAACACAGATATGTACAAAACATGAAAAGATCCGGTTTCAAAAGAATAAACAAACTCTCCTTACCTGTACACAGTATTCCATAACTTCTCAGTTGGTCTGCTTATTTAAGACCTAAAAACAAGCAGTTCAACTCGGACCACACACATAGAGGTTATAGTATCCACAGTAAAGCTTCTTCACCCTGTATTAAAGCTTGACCTGTAGGTCTTTGAGTTGCCCTCTGCTGTGGTTTCATCACTGTTCCTGTGTGTCTCTGCAGAGGGCTGCGAGGTGGGCCAATGGAGCGAATGGGGAGCCTGCACCAGGAGAAACAAAACCTGTGGCTATAAGTGGGGTCTGGAGACCCGGACGCGGCACATTGTTAAGAAACCACCCAAGGACACGATACCCTGTCCCACCATTGCTGAGTCCAGGATGTGCAAAATGGCCATGAGGCACTGCAGGAGAGGTAAGGATGTTAAAACTGCCATATGTTCGTGTGTGAGAGAGATATTCTGTCAGTCCGTCCCGACTCCATCCACGTTCACTCCCATCCAAGTTTACTCTAGTCTGGTGAATATTAAAGAAAACAGCCCACTCATCCCATAGGAGTACTCCTTCCCCCTCTCTCTCAGTTTCACCTGTCTCATGTAACCCCTGTACCTAGCACTCAGCCTTGTTCTTTCCCCGTCTGTGTTTTTGAGGTGCACACACTGGCATTTCCGTGCATGAAATATCAGTATTTTTCCATGACGGCCTTGTTTCAGCCAGAGGTATATATACCCCCACCCCCCCACCCCTCCAATCTCTCTTACTCTCCTCAGTGGAATTCTTCAAAGTAAGAACTGCAGGTTTCCTCAATGGCCGTCTCTGTTTTCTCCCATCAGCTTTGAGAGATATTTGCGGTGCACGCAGCATGTACGTCGGGCCATTAAATGAGAAGTCAAATCTGGAATTTCTCCATCTGTGAATACAGCTAAGGGAAATATTTTTTTTTTCAGAAAGTAAACCATTTCTCTCAGATGGTCCAAACACACCATTTGGGGTGATGGCCTCAGTTAGCAGAGCTTTTAAAATAAATGTCTTTCCCCTTAATGTCCTTTTACATCTCTCATAAACTTTGGATTAGGATAGGCCAAGTGTAAATATTTAATTCACCAAATAAGGAAGCAATTACAGTGGCAGATATCATTCAGTCTGTCAAAAAAAGAAAAATGTTGTTTAACAGAAAAAGGAAAATATTGTAACCTTGAGGATTTCTCTCCATCTTTGGCCTGGAGTGTTGAATGGGAGGATCATTTAGTGAAGTGGTGAAAGAGTAAATAAACTTGAAATAAACCCTGATAGTTTCTCATATTTCAGCACTACCAAGGCAGCCCGTGCTCTCTGGGTTGGAAACTGTGATTCCATGGCACATTTAGTTCCTACATCCCTGTCCCGTTTGTCGGGGGAAACTCTCCCCAACCCCCACGCACCACTTCATGACTTTACCATGACTGCTTGACCTTTTCCAAGAAACTTTACGACCTTCTTTAATTAAAATTTGGCATTGTTGCACATGGTTACTGCCGTCCATTATCACAAGCATGAAGTCACTGGGAAGTTGTTGTTGTGAAGAAGAAAATTGAGTGCAAAGCAGAACCATTTGTCTTCAGTCCTTTAGAAACTGACAGCAGACTCCCCATGTCCATCTTACTTAAAGCTACTGTTCCCTGGCGTTGTGGTCATTGTAAACCTCTCATTACAGTTCCTTATCGAATGACTGAGTTACGTCTCTGTGGAGGATCAGTGGCCTCAGTCGTGTGATTAAAAGCTGCGTGTAAAAGTGTCACCGTGCGTGCATCTCTGTAAGGCTCGTGAAATGCTGCAGTGGTCTGTTTAATAAAGGTAAATTTCAGACTTAGGCATGTGTTGTTAAACACCCCCCCCCCCCCCCCCCCACCCCAGCTGCTAGTGAAAAATCCCCACTTGGCAAAAGCCAGTGAAATGCAACACTCTTCAGTTCAAATAAATACAATGTAAAAATGTAAGCGGCTAAAGTCAGAGGAGAGGAGAAACACTCCACAGATCCAGCGCCATCGCATGGGAGCTCGACTGACTGACATTGTAAAATAATCACTTGCCAGGAGTGATAATAAAGTAGAGTCTAATGGGAGAGGAGGTCACCCTCTGGAATACAGGTGATCAGGAAGTGGTTGAAGTCTGTTGAGGAAGATCGAGCTGCAGTGCGGCTGAGTTCATAATGACATACCTTGCTAGGTGACCTTTAAAGGTCCCATGTTTTACACTTCTCTGGTGCTTTATTTGAAGTTTTATTATCCATAAGAAGAAATATTTGTGCTTTTAAGAACCATAAACTATCTCAATGTAGTTTTTCCATCTCCTCTCTCAGGCCTCTTTCTGGAGCTCTAGCAATAACAGGTCAGTGAGCCAATCAGAGGAGAGGAGGCTCTGAGCCTCTCTTCTGATTGGCTGACAAGCACATTTCAGGTAAACTCTCAGAAACCAAATCCTGCAAGGCTGGATGGTGGGTCCAGGTGGGCGGGGCTAAATTCATGGTTGAGAGCGGTGACAGCTTTTTTGTGACATCACAAAGTTATAGAAGTCCTGACGGCTCATTTTAAATCACAGTTTCTGAATACAGGCTGTGTGCATTTGTCTGTGGACTGAGCACTTTGATACTTTCACAGTATTAATACAGAACCTAGACCTGCTTTATGATCACACAACACATGGAAATCTCACTTTATACAATACGGGACCTTTAAAATGTATACACAGGCCCCTGACAGCTACTTATAAATAAAAGACGTTGCAATGCAGTATGGTCAATGTTGTCTTTAAATAGACTTTAGAAAACTGTAACCTCAATGTATGGATTGTAGTCATATATAGATATATGTACATATAAAGAAGTGCTTGGAACTTTAGACAGTCTAAAAATGGACATTTTTTTATCAGCTCTTCTCACCAGACACCAGACACCAGACACCGATGTTTATGATAGGCATAGGATTATATAACTGCAGACCATAAAGATGCTGTGGATTAAACAGAGACAGGAAATAAGAGGAAGCAGCGTGGAGGTATACACTATTTATGGCAATGCTTATCTGATCACCCTGGCTTGCATTTCTACATTAATATGTAGAAATTACACTGGACGTCATTGACAGATCCCTGTCTCCCAGCTTAGCTGAGGCGCACGAGTCAATGCGAATGATTTCCTTCTTTCTTCTCTGTGTCTGAACAGATCTAATCCCTCTGTAAAACGTACACGAGCAGAGAAAGTAAAAAAACCCAGATAATGTCAAGAGGCGTTTTCACGGCGAATACCACGAGTCGTGTAAACCGTGTCTGATGTGTTCCGTACAAGCTGCCGATCAGTGTAAACAACGTGTATCATTCGCACTGCTGGGATTCATTTGCTGTTCTCTGCCGGCGTTAGCCAGAGCAGCATTGTCCCAGTAACACACTGGTACATGGACAGACAAAATATGTGGTGGTGCACCGTCAAAAGAGCCATTTCCATCCAACTGTCAACTTAATTTTAAGCAAACTTTTAAAGGTTGGCAAAAATAATGAATAAATTTGGTGTGTGTCCATCAGCTGGGTTCCACTGAATATTCAGACGATGTTCTCTCAGGAGGATTGCTGCACTCCAGTTAAAGTGGACATCTGCATGTATGACAATGCAGGAAGGCTGTAGTGGACAAATGTTTTAAAGAACTACTTGAAAGCATCGAAAGCCATATTGAATAGTTTGACCTGCTTGTTTGTTATTTGGCCTGCGCCATTATTTATTGGAAAACATACTTCCAATGTTATTAATCACATAACTTCCGTAAACATCAAGTGAGTAGAAAACTGTTCGTGCAATGTTAATAAAAATATTTCCACCGTTTCCATCCGGCTTTTTGAATCCGCTGCATCGTTTTCATTCAATACTTGAATGGAGACGTTGCTCGACAGTCTCCGGAGGAATAAGGAAGTCTCGTCTCACGGCCGCTCGGCTGGTGTGTGTGCCAGGCGTTTTGCATTGTACCCTGGAGACGGTAAAATGCTCTTCTATCATCCTGTTCCCTGGAGCGGCGTTCTGAGCAGACCATAAACAATAAAGAGACTTTATTAATAGCTGCTCCGGCCCTATCAGCACTGACAGGCTGGGTCCCCCCCACCCCCTCTCTCTGTCTGTCTCGTGAGCTGATGGGAAGAAAGGTGAGGAGACTGATAACACTGTGGTCCCCGCCTGTTCCATATTGATGCCGCTGAGGAATTCCCTGCAGAGATTTCCCCTGTCATCAGATTCACTGGTTTACAAACAGACGTGTGTGACAAGTTTAATTCCTCTTTCTCAGCTTCTTCCCCCCCCCCTGCCTATCAATCCATCTGCCTTGTTTCCTTCCTTTCTCTCTTTCCCACCCACTCTACGACTGTATAATCTTTGAACACCAGCTGCCTCTGCCATGTCACTGACATTAGATGTTGTGTAAACAACTTAAAATGTTAAAGCCCTCGAAACGCCCACTCTTAATGTAATCCCTGATTTGGGATTTATGCGGGTGTAAAGTCCAACACAAATGCACCATTGCCACCCGGGCTAATTTCCGACAGTTTTACAAAATCGGCTTTCAGATTCTTCTGACAGACACACAAGTCTTTATGGTGGCAGGCGGGAGTGACATTTGTGCAGCACGGCTTGCTTGATTTGTAGGTAAAAGTAGTCTTTAAAGGGGCGTTTGCAGCAGAGGAGGCAGCTGAGCCCAAAAATTAACCCAAACAAGAACAGAAGTTTTACTATATGAAGTTATGAGTTGTAAAAATTTATAGCTTAGCAAATTTTGGAACTGATAACAGAAACATATTAAAGACCTGGTTTTCCAGAACAATGCAGTTCAATTTACACTGAAAAGGCTTCTACGAGCCCGTGGTGACTCACAGACGCCCCACTGACCACAGGGAAAGAAACTGAGGGAAAGCATAAAAGAGAGGAATTACGAGAGAGGAGAAATACACAACGATTATCTTTGGCCATTGGCTTTGCGTACCTGTGCTTGGTGAGCTACGGGTCTTTGTGGGAGTATGGATCTCCCGCGTGTGTAACCAGAGAAACCCTTTCGGCTCAACCGAGGCCGAGCCCTCCATCCCATCAGTCATCTGTGTGCCAGGATCCAGCCACCACTAATACTGGATGTCATGACTTCTGTGTGCAGTTTGTGTTTATACTGTAACTGTGATAGCTACCTTTTCTAGTCACAATGCTCACTCCATTCCCCCTGCCATCAATTTGAAGCTTTGGATAAACACATTTTGTAACACTCTCGGTGGCAGGGGTGTAGAAGAGGATAAATCCACCTCCTCCCTCATCCACAGTGTGAAATTTAAAGGCCCTGAAAGCTGTTTGTCTGTCTTTAAGGCCATTGGACGTGACAGAGAGGCGGGCATTTGATTAATTTACTGCATACGCACCTACAGTCTGGTGCGAAGGACCAAAGTGAACCCAGATCCGCCCTGAATCGACCAGACCCTGGGAGGATTTGGTTGGCTGGTGGGATTTACGCCAGGTTCTGTTTGAAACCAGTCTGGTTCTGCGGTGAATCCACAGTGCTGTGGACCTCCTGGTCCTCACCGTCTGCGAACCATCTGCTGCAAAGTCTCTGCTCCTGTAAAACGATGCACAGAGCAATGGTGATTGCCTCAAATCCGCTCTGGAGGAAGCTCAGCCGCCTTGTCTGTAGCGCATACCGCTCGACACGCCAAACAATTCCGGTTTCTGGCAGTCTTTGCATACGAGCGAGCAGTTAATGCGCATGCATGCGTATGAGCGTGTGACACACAATTTTGGTGTTTATACTCGCTGAGCCAAGAGTTTTAAGCTCTGGCGAAAGATGCCATTCACTTCAGAGCATTTTAGTTACGCACTCAGCATGATCACATCTGAGTCTGGCCTGTGTTTGGCTTGGAAACCCAACATCCAAACACATTTCTGGATGTATTTTTGTCAGACGTAGCCTTCTCCCATCAGGCCAGCTTATTTCTAAAACAGACACATGCTTTCAACTTGAGGTTAATTGATGGAGCATGTTCTTCTTCTGTCTCAGCAGAGGAGCTCATGGTGCAGTTTCTCCAAGCCAAACAACAATCGAGCGCTGCCTGAGCCACCACGCTGAACTCTGCCCAAAGCACTTGAGAACAGAGGTTTGCACTTCTGTTCCTTCGTGTACTTATCTCATTATTGCGATTAATGTTCGCCGGGTGTGCTGTACGGGAAGTCACTACTCTTGGATGGGAGAGCTGGTGCACAGATGACAACTCCCGCTGTGTGCTGCAGTGGAATGACGGGTGGGTGATTAACGGCGATCTCTGGCCTGGGTAATATCACGGACAATCCGGATCAGTTCTTCCCGCCAGCGGGAGCGGAGTGAGGAGCATTTTCCCAGGACAGAAGGAGAGCACTAATTGGCAGCCGCCCTGTCATGGTGATTATGTGTGCCTCACACCGCAGCCTGTTGTGACTGGGGGAGCCACGGCTTAATCTTCATTTAATAAGGCTGCTCCATAGGGGCTGACACAGTAGCTGGTGAGAAGGCCT
Organism: Seriola aureovittata; assembly: GCF_021018895.1. Lineage (NCBI taxonomy): Eukaryota > Metazoa > Chordata > Actinopteri > Carangiformes > Carangidae > Seriola > Seriola aureovittata. Next base: position 22,426,058 of record NC_079370.1, on the reverse strand, counting down.
CAGAAGTACCCTGCCTCCTTTGGATAGCACGGATGGCCTGGCTCCGGACACAGAGCCTGGGCAGGGGTCTGACTGGGACGACCCCTCCCCACCCCTGCTACCACCACCACCACCACCCACCCACCTCTCAAGCTTGCAACGTACATTAATTTAATCAAACACTGCTCCAATCTGGTTGTGAAGATGAAAAAACATAATGATGAGTTCCTCATGCTGCACACGCCTGTGAAGCTGTAAAGCTGAGATGACAGAGAGTATTTTGGAAGCGCTGCACTGTGCTGTAGTGAATAAGAGTATGGGTGAAGAGGAAAGACACATCAACCTGTCATTGACTTGGCCAGGTTTCCAACATCCCAATGCCAATGGCAGTTATGGTCACCGCTGCGGTCGCAGTCACAAATTAACACAAGTTCTGTTTCAGCTATCCCATATTTGCAAAATCTCTGCCATAGATTATTCTTTTTTTCCCCCCGTCTCCACGCTTATGTTTTATATCTTCTCCTAACCAGATGAAAATTGATTATCTAGGCTCATGTTTGGACAGGCAATCAACACTTGCTTTATGCTGATATTCTCAAACCAAACTTTCGGGTTTATTTTTCTGCCTCTCGTGCAGTTTAGTGGTGTTAAATCTTCCATCAGGGGAGAAAGTCATTACCAGTTGTCTCTGAGACTTCTCTGTACTGGGTACATTCCTTATGGGGGGGGGGGGGGTGATGCTGGAAGCCGGGAGGAGGGGGAGGTCCCTGATTAACTTCCCACTAAGTGCCCCTGCTCTCTGACCAAAATAAATATGGCTGCTGTCATTTTGTCAGCAACTGCCTTCAGAGAGCAATATTTGAAACACCCCATGATCCTGCTGGCTTTTATATGGAGAATCCATCGTCATACCACAGGCATGAGCCATAAACACGTGGAGGCCTTTCAAAGACCGGGGTGGTGGTGGGGGGGGTGGATGGGAGGAGGGGTCAGCGGCACTCGCTGGGGCTCCATACTCCACATTACTGTCATCTGGTCTTTTCCAAGCAGGAAGAAAAAGAGGGAGGGGTGTGTGAGTGAAGGGTTTTTTTTTTCACACTCTTTGGCCCAGTCGAGTTGTGGTTTTGCTGAACTGCCTTTTGTAGACTCATGTACACACATTAGATACAGCCGTGCTCTTATTTGCTTGACTCCCTTTACTGTGAAGTGTGCATCGGTGATAGTGTTATCCCAGTGAATTCAGGCTGGCAGTTGTACGAACCTTCATCAGAACACGTTTTGATGTCGAGCAGAACGTGATGTTTACACTCCACCCTGCATGGGTTTATGAAATAATGACCTGAATCAATCATTTGCGAGTCTGAAAATCTGGATGTCGTTGCGCGTATTGTTTCGGAGTGCGACTTTTGTCGAAGCAGGAGGATCGCTGCGTTGGTTGCGACGCTTCCGCTGTCGTCTTCTGGCAGAGGAAATGAGGCATATGGGCTGACATCAACAGCCCCATCAAAAACAGACATACACAAACAAACAAAGTGGCAGCAAACTGGAGGGTGGCGGGGGAGATACTGTACAGAAGTGGAATGTTTTCATGTTCTCATGCCCCACAAACAGGAGCTATTTCCCCCCCGCTGTGCAGTATATGGGGCTGATATTGCCCATGACACGGTCGGGGCTGTAAAACAGAACGCTCCCTTGATGGGCAGTTTGTGCCGTTACACCCTGTGATTTTTTTTTTTTTTTTTTTTTTTTTACGGCAGTCGAGACACGGTCTGTGTCTTTACAGGGATGGATGGCAACAGCTCGTGATGACATCTTTAAAGTAGGGTTCGGCTCATTCACGGGGCTCTTTTTGGTCTTTTATGAAATATCTGGTGACTGCCAGCCAGAGACGTCCAAGATGGAGGTTTGCCCCTGACCACAGTTGGTGATTATTCCCTTATTTTATATCAGATGACCGAGCAGAGAAATCGATACAGTGAGGTGCTAAAGAGTTTTACAGAACAGCCTCAGGGGTGGCAATCTGTAAAACCTGTAATGAAACCTGCTCACCCTGCTTTAAAAAATTTCATTAGTATAGATTTGGAGTGTGCCATGATTCTCCAAATGTAGCTTGAGCAGCTCTTCCACCCGGACAGGCGTAAAATTCTAGGAAAACATTGACTTTTGTACTTTACTAGAGGTTTTTGGGGTGATGACATTTAGCAATATCCAATACGGGTGCAAGGTATCATCTGTTTTCTGCCTCAGTCCAGCCCAAACATATCAAGTACCCATTTCAGTCTAACCCCAAGTTTGAAGTGTCAGGGTTTCTCACCTCATATTTAGATAACTGGAGCTGGTCAGAGTGGGATCTGTCTGATCGTGCTGTATCCCTGCACCTCCTCTTTCTGTCTGCCAGACCTCCAGTCCAGCACTGCTGCCAGCTCTCCTGTGGGCCGCAAACGCTTTCATCTCCACATCTACACCGCACCAGGCAGACGAGGATGCATGCAAACACACACACACACACACACACACACACACACACACACATTTACACAGCCCAGAGTGTGAGAAACACGTAATAGACACAGACAAACAATAAAACAGACCTCACAAGCAGAGCAAGTCACCACATTATCTACTCTTTTCCTCGTCGCAGTTTCCACTCTCCTTTTCCTGTCTCGCACTCGAACGACACTCTTTCACTCAAGTATCACATATCAGAGTGCGTGGCTCCCTGAGGAACAATGTGCATGCCACAGAGGAGGGATGTGTTCGCGTGATGCACATTGTTTGAAGCGGTGCTGCGTGCACTGCAGTCCTCCCTCTCCAGTGGTCTGGCTGGAGGAGCAAAGAAGGAAGGCTCGGAGCTGAACAGGGGAGCCTGAAAACATCTGGTGCACAGTTGCACTGGCTCAGCCACCAGAAGCTCCTCTCTTCTCCTCTCCTCTCCTCTCCTCCTGTTTCCACCCTCCTCTTGCTCCATCTCTGGTGGGCATCTCTACAGAGACATCGCAGCTTTTAATTACAGCTGATGATTCAGAGAGAGGCTGTGGCTTCTGACCCACTCATGTCCATGAGCGTGGACCCAGTGTGCAGACATGCAGACACAACAAAGCAGCAAGTATAGGCCTGCTGGCCCTTGGCTGTGTGTACATCTGTGAGTGTGAACTAACAGTGACAAATACGGGGGGGGGGGGGCATGCAGACGAAAAACATTATAGCCATTATAGTGGTAAGTAGAGGCCAGGGCCAACTTACCAAGGCTGTAGAGCAATGCACTCCCATCAACACCAAAGAGCAAAACGCTAAGGTGATGTCACAGATGAGCAATTGCATCTTAAAGGAGCAAGCACATTATCACAAATTGTGATGTCACCAGGTTTTAAACCAGCTTCCACAAGCCTGTCTGAGGTTATTTATGAGCTAGAAGATAAGCCCAGAATCAGGGTATTTATACATTCTGAATTAACAATTAAACTTGCCCCCAGAGTGGGCAAAATAAATCTTTTATTTTCTGCACCTAACTGTAAACACAGCACTGATATACTATAGTCTAATAAGCTTGATATGTTAGCAAATATTTACCTATTTACACATTCAGCTGACATGGAAAGGAATCGCTGGGTCGAGCGATAATTCTCTGTAGGTTCGTCAAATGACACCTTTCACCTTAAACATTGTCATTTGACCCATCGACAATAGATAAAGAATGACTCAAGCAGCTTTAAAGTATAAAAGCCAATGATACATATGTTCTTTAAAAAACCCATGTCACACTTCTGACCACCACCTATCACCCTTTAAACCGCAAGTCAGGTCACACATTCACATATTTTCATGGATGTAGTAAATGTTAACTCGTATTTAAAACCAGAAGAAATCATCTGAGACATCCTGTAAGGAGTAATGTTTTTTGAGATTCCATAGTGGTGTCTTTGTACAGACTATGCTGCTATGAACATGATATTACTGTCATTTTAAACAGTTGTAGGTAAAATTTGATAACTGGTTCTTAGTATGTGCAGCCAAATGTGTTGAACATATAGAGTGTTGATTTAAAGTGAAATTTAAAATGTAAATAGTGAAATACTGTATGTGATGTAGTTTTGTTAATTTATCCATGACACAATGCGACCTTTTCTTAATTTGGGAAGCTCACATTTGACACCTATTTACCCGTGTAGTTGTTTAGTTACTGATGTTTGCATTTAATTCCTCCACATCATTTTCCGATTGCATTTTTAAGATTTTTTGAGTCTTGTGTCATCAGAGAGAAACATCCTTTCTGTTGCCTTTTCACAGCACATAACATAATAGATCTCCAAGGACAATCTCAAGACATGATTAAGTGGTTGGTGTCATGAAACTCAACCCATTCCAGGTACCATATCAAATCCCTTCAAACGTAAATGCTCCTTCCCACTGGGTGGCAAGGTTCAGGACCGTAATCCCGACAGGCCTTGAGACAGTTCTTTCGGATTAGTGGGAGCTTAACTCTCCCTTTGATTTGATTCCTTTTCTCCTTCCCCTACTGCATCTCTGACAGCTGCCTTCTGGAGTACACAGACCTCTCCTCGGCGAGGTGAGACCCTGAAATGACCGTTGAAATTGCACTGTAATCATACGCAGCTAAAAACAACAAGAAAATGTCTGCCATATGCCTTAAAGCCCTCTGTTTGTGTTTTAGTGAGTTGAAGGGGGATTATTGACAAGAGCAGGAGAGCGGTGCCTGGATAGAGGAGCTGAGTGGCGGTGACTCTTATTGCCTGTGTCTGTGATCAGATCTGTCAGAGCCACTCAGCTGTCTGTCTGCCTGGTGTTTGACAAGTGTTTGATGCAGCACAGGCCTTAGAGGGGATCAAGCCCTTCCTGAATTGGCTTTACCTCTCTCCCCGTGCAGCAGGAGCTCTGTGAACACATCAAACATAACCCCTACGGACCCTGCCCCTTCTTCCGCTATGAACTAATGAACTATTTTTATTGAAAAATATGTGCACACTGTTGGATCATCAGAGGAGTCTGAACAGCAGTGCCCTTCGAGAGTTAGCAGAACAATCAAAGAAAACAAAAAGTGCCAGCCAGACTTGATTCCCTCATCACTGACCATTGCACGGGGATTGCGCCATGATCCTGATGGCCCCTGTCTCTGTTTTGGTGTCTAAGCCCGCCTGACTTAGCTTGGCTCCCCACTCGTTAGGGTCTGGTCCTGTTTTGGGACAGTTGTGCTCCATGTCCAAACATGTGAGGGATTTCCTCCTGGAGTCTCCCAGTAGAGAGAAGAGGGGATGAAAGGACTTGTGCAGAAATGAGATATAAAGAGGGAATCATGCTGGACAATTTCCTCCTATATCCTCCCCCGTTCCCTTAGAGACCCACAGAGACCAGGAGGATGCACACCAGGTGGAATTAGAGAGTGAAGCACGCATGCTCCAAAATACTTATGCACGAGCAGTTGTACACACGCACAGTGGAGACAGCGACTGTGAGGATCAGACATGATCACTTTGTCCTGTCTTCATAAAACCCCGCCCCCCTTAGTTACTGTTACTACACCTGTCAAGCTTCCCCTTCTTGCACAGCACATGAGCGGTTCATGAATTACAGTTGCAGATTTATCGCTCGTGATTGTTAGTAATTTTTGAAACATTGGGCTATTGATTTCTGACAAGGCTCCTCCTTTCCTGCAGATTGTGTTGGCTGATATGACAACTTTTGCAGTTTTTATCAGCCGACTAGCCAACCAAACCTAACTTTAGCTTAATGACTTAGCATAAGTCATAATCCACCAGTTTTTGATCCCTGCAGAAGACATGGCAATAAAGAAACAGTATTGTTCTTGTAATGCCATGTGGAGGTAGTTAGTCCCAGTATTATGAGGGTGGTTTTATTTCAATCTAACATAACTGTCAGCCCTGATTAGTTTAAGGCTGCTAATGTCTCATAGCACTCAGGATTGGTTCTTCACAGTGGAGAAATACTGTAATATACAGTGGATGTGGTAGTGGTGAACATTTTAGTGTAGCCTGGAACCACACAAACTGATTATTGAGATGCTTCTTGGCTTTGGAAGTAACGCTCGGTTACTAGGTAGTGAGCTTGTTAGCAATTGAGTGCAGCTTACTTTAGGCATGTCCTGCTTGGCTGAGTGTATGCTAGTGGTTTACAGTCTTGACAGTTTGCTTATAGAAAAACTCATCTATCCTTCCCTCCTCCACCTTATAACCCCAGAGGGGTGCAGAAAGCCTCCTACTCTTAGTGTACCTTATTGCGTTCCCCCTCATGGCTGGGTTAACAGCTATTTTATTCCTCTCCAGAAAGTGATGTGGTGTGCTGTAATGTAGAGGGATTGTTCATGAAGACCTAGAGGCTCACGGGTTGAGGCTGAGCCAGGTAAATCCTCAAGACAGGACCCTTCGTTGGGGGTTGACCCCCCTGTTACCTGAGGCTCAGACTTAAAGTATACTCAACAGATCCTGGAAATGCAGATTCACCCCCTCAGATAAATAATAACTGGTCCAAGTGTTTGTTTAATAGTGCTGTTGCAGGATGCGCTTTTCCTGCCTCGACGCAGCATCAGTGTGAGGTTACACAGATAATCAAACTGAACTGCCAAGTCCAGCTTTTATTAGCTCTTACTTGTTAATAGCATAGCAAAGATAAGGAACTATATTGAGCTGCAGTGGCCAGTAATAGTGCATCAGTGTAAAGACATGAAAATGTAGGTGACATTTATATCAGAAGAGCTTGAGAGTAGCTTGCTATCAAAGATTGAATAGAAGAAATAAATCCATGCTGGATCTTGTGTCTGTTGAAAATGATTAATTTCATCAGCTCAATGCAATACACTTATCGGAAACTAAGATGGATGACTATCATAACTCTGCAAGACACTTCCTGTTTTATATCACAGCATGTGGGAATTATAAGATGGATCAAAGCCTTTATAGAGATCTCGTCTTGATATAGAGGCTGTGGAAATCAAAGTCGAGTGCTGTGACCCTTTCTATCTTTGAGTAAAGACAAACAGAGTTCACATCTGTAATAACTTCCCAGCCAGAATGATGAATTTGCTACTGTATACCCCAGCAGGTTTCCTGATCTTTGCATCTGCGGTCACATTTGAAACCACTCCCTCATATGCTGCAGCTATCTTCAGCTCACTCTGCCGCGGCCCCATGCATACAACAAATACAAAAACAAACAGGCCCACACCAGCGGCAAGCCCTCGGGAACATCAGCGCGGGGCCTCCCTTTGAGAAGTGCTGAGCTTTATATTTTTCTCATCAGAAATGAAACACAACATTAAGCCATTCATTAAAGTCAACTAAAGCTAATTATCCCTCATTTACCCAAGAGCCCGTGGGGCAGGAGAGCCCCATATACTTAGGCCCAGATGTGTCGATGAGTCAGTCGGGAGATAGCAGACCGCAGAGGGGGCTGCTCACTTCTCTCTGAGTCCTGTGGTTTCGAGGCGCATCAGACTCAGCGGGCCAGTCGCGATGCTTGCTCACTGCCTGGCTGCTGACGTTACCCTCACGACACCAGGGGCTGTGTAAAGCCCAATGCAATACAGCACCATTTAGTGGAGAAAAAAAAAAAAGTCGATAATGATCCATTACATGCCTTCATTCAAAACTGAAAAATGAAGAGCGACTATCCTACCTCACGAGCTGGCACAGTTTCTAAGTTTCGCAGAGACTGAGTCGGACAAACGGCAGGCCTCCACTCAAATGACCTGTCGTAGCTGCAGGGGGCGACAGTGTGCATATAGATTCCTGCTTTAAAGTTAAAATACAAATCTTAGCATTTTGGCAGCTCCAACTGGAAGCGGGAAAACTGTAACAGTTGGCAGGATGTCATACCCCAGAAACCATACAACGTCATGTGATTTAACTCCTCAGAGCTAATTCTTCTTCTCAGTGTCTGGTATACCCCCACCAGACATTTAGAAATAATGGCTCAACCACTTTACCACGAGGATGATGAAATCTAGCCTTTGTTGCTGAGACCAGTTGTCTGAGCATGAGGCATCTGCTCACTGCAGTTCAGGAGAGGCATGTGAAGTTTGTATTAAACCCCTTCTGCGTGTGGTGAATATGAAGCTGTTACTGGAAGCTGCTTTGGGCAAAAAGGTTACAACAGTGATGAGATACTATTCCCTGTTGACTCCTCACTTTGCAATCGGGGCTAAAAAGCCAGGTGTATTTTTCCCTATAAATCACGCCTAGTGCAGCTTTAAACTAATAAACGTTACATGGATTGGTAAGAAACCATCTGGTCCTGTGTGGAGCTCTTTTTTAACTTCCCCCGATCCAGAGAGTTAGAGCTGCAGTCGTCATGTTTTGCAGTAGAGTCCAGAAAAAGTCTATGTACAGCTATTGTGTTCAGTGAAATGCGTGATGAAAATCAATGAAAAACTAAATGTTGACCATATTAGTTAACATGGACTGATAGCCCTTTTAGATTATTGTTTTGGAGTTGCGGAGGTTATAAAAATTATTTTGAAAATTTTATGAAAATTTATGCAGAACCAGAAAACCATGGACACGAGAATTTTTTTTACAGCTCATGGTAAAATCCTGCTTTATGTGAACCAGCCACTATTGTGATATTCAAGAGTAGCTGGTTAGTTAGTATATCAAGCTGATAACTAAAAGGTCAAGTTTCCACACTAGTGCTGCACAGTAAAGCATTTATTAACACATTTCAGAGATGTGGTTACTTCTTGAAGCATCTGCTCCAACGGACAGATGAAAATCATTTGGATCAAATGGATCATTTTTGGAGACTGTAACCCTCCTCATATCAATATGTGAATCAAATTATTATTATTTCATTTGAGGTTTGACAGGTGTTCTTTTATTTACATCATCCTGTTGCACCCTATCCTTGTGCTGTAGTTAAATGCCACCCGACCTATCCACAACAGTAGTGGATGGAAACATGCAGTAATGTGCATTTTCTTCAATACTTTAATTATGTTAATTTTAGATGGAAACTTGACTTAGGTACAGGACTTCTGGAGCAATGTCCTGTTTTCTGTTTTGAAGCCTGTTGAATGCAAAAGATGTGATGTTTGGAGTTTAGAAGGTTTAGAGACTTGGTTGTTCAAAGGTACTTTTGACAGAGCTGGTAACAAAAGTAAAATAACTAGCTAATTACATTTGCTGTTTAGTTATGTAATTACCTTGCCTTGCGTAATAAGCAATGATAAATTGGTTTAAATTTGTCATTACATTTGTCCAACATCACACAGATGTTTAAAGAGTTTTAATGTACAGCTTCAGCGCAACACTGAATATCAACCTTAGATGTATTTAGAGGATTACAATACAGTTGCAGCATCAAAGTGTATCTTGGAAACCTGAGAAATCATAACTCGAAGTTTCCAGCTTGGAAATCTGACCTAAGAGATCCTTCCATTGCATTTTCCCCAGTACAGTAGGAAGAAGTAGTTCCTAACTTTCCAACATTTCTGAAACACTGTGTAAGTGTTTAAGTGAAGGTATGGTAGAGGAAATAGCTCTGGAAAGCCAGATCTTACTGTTGAGTTTTTTTGGAAGTTGGCCTAATTAAACATCTGTCATGGAAGGTTTCTACTTGATAACCCGCCTCTGAGCACTCGAGCCAGAGGTGGTAACCCAAACAGCGCAAGGGAACAGTTACCATATTGTGAAACGCAGCAGAGCATGACTTTGAACTCTGGGTAGACTGATGGAGAAGAAGTTTAATGTGCTGGGTCATCATCTGCTCTGTAACCTTCCAGGGCAGGTTGTGGCTGCTCCTTGCTGGTGTGATTGACCTTCTCCAGAGGGGAAAAAGCACGCTGTCTGCACTGACCACCGGGCGTATTAATCACCGTGTCAGTCATGCATGTTTTGCCGGGACTTCTCCGCTTAGAGACGTTAATCTCCGAATCGGGTTTTCGCTTTAACTTATTGTCAGTGAAAAGGAGCATCAAAGAGTGGAGCGGTGAGCTAACCTGCTTTTTTAATCTCCGCGCAGATCCTCCACTGGGTCGTAGATGAGAAGATAATGACCGACCTAATCCCAACATTAGCTTTTTAAATCGGAATGTGTATGTTTTAAATCATTCTCGCCTAGCAGCATGGTGATAGTAAGCAGAGCATGGGGGAAAGGGAATGACAGAATGAAAGAGTGAATGAAAGAGTGTGATCCAGAGTAACCTTGTTAGGGCTAAGTGACGCTGTGCAGAGAGCCTCTTGTCAGTTGGTTGGCAAGATGAGCTTCTTGTAAATGATTGTCCTCTCTGTCAAAAGGCTGATTTCTTTTTTCCTACATCTGACGTCTGTGTCTCTCTCCCACTTGTTTTCTTCTCAAATATTGTAGCTTTTTCACTCCGTCCAGATCCGGGTCTGTTACAAATTTCTGCCTTTTTTACACTTTAGCTTTATTTTCATCTGTATCATGTTCTGCTCTGACTCTGAAGTCGAATCAGCCTTCTGCAAAAATTTCCCTCCAGGCAGACAGCAGCACAAAGCGCCATTAAAAGTTTTTGGCCTACCTCTGGCCCACGCCTTTATGAACTATGGGTGACTTGAGGTCATACAACTGTGTCCCACCTATAAATCAAGCGAAAACTTAGTTCAGCAGCAGTATAGATCAGTGTCAGCGTCCGTAACCTTTTCCCAGACAGAGGAGTTGTCGGTGTGTGAGTAAAGAGAGCACTGGCTGGCTACAGATCCTTTCCCCTTCACAGCATTATAAATGTATGTGTGAGGAGGCCCTTAATGGCTGCTAATCCAATTTCTGCCACTGAAATCAAATCTCACTGGCGCCAGTAGTTCTCTCCTTCCCTCACAAATAATGGCCTCCGCTTTGGCCTGTTTATGAAAAAGACGAGCCGCCAAAAATTCCGGCTTTACCTTCCTTAAGTCCACCTGAATCTTCTTCAAAATTGTTTGGATTTTTTTTTTTTTCTGCGCACCCCATCCCAGCCCCCCCCCCCCCCCCCCCTCCTCCCTCCTCCGTGTCCCACGAAAGTTATTAATTGACCGTCTGCGTCGAGTGGAGGGATGGGGTAACAGGAGAGCAGGGGAGAGTTTTTCAGCAGTATAGGATCCCATTTACCGTATGTCTTAATGCCTTCTCGAGGTCAGCAATCGATTTTTCTCAAACCACAAGCAATGGAGATAAGATTAGGCCTTGAGTTCCTGCAATGCCGACGAGGCCGTTAGTGGATGAAATCACTTGGCCTGTGCCGACAGTCGGTGCATTGCTCTTTTTTAGCAGGTCATGGCCTCTGTGATTATAGGGTAACGTATAGATACCCCAACAGTAGTCTCAAGGCCGGCGAAGCGAGTCTCTTTTCTTTGGTTGAGAACTCTTCGGTGACAAAAGAGCCTGATTTCAGAGGAATACGACACTGTTTCACGACGCAGACTTTCTCTCATGTAAACTTATACATATTCTTGATTTTGGTCCCCTTTTCCAAAACAAAGATATTAGCTTTGACACAGATGATGGGAGCTTTGGCTTTGGCTTCCTTCCCCCTGGATATGGATTTGACTGATTATCTTTCAGTGCATCAGTTGGACAAGTAGTCATATTGCCGTTCCGCAAGGAGATATTATTCTGGAGTGCAAGCCTAATAATATGATACGTATAATAGCGCTTAACTCTTAGTTGGATCTTCACCATGCAGTCGGCTCAATTATTGCTGAGAGCCTCAAATAGCATCGCAGGGACACGGAGGGGAAAGGGAGAAGGAGAATGATGGGGAAGAAAAAGCAAAAGCGGTGGATCCCGACTGGCTTTGAGAGGTTATTGAGGACCGTCCACCACAGTGCGTGCAGAGGAGTTTAATATTTCTTTGCTCTCTGGTTTGGCAGCTGAAAAGATTGGAAATGACACTAAGTGTTTCTCAAGCTCGCATAGGTGATATAGAAGCTCGCAATCACTGACGCACAGGCATAAAGAGCATGTATATCATTCACACATGCATGCGCGCACGTACACACACGGACACATAAAAGAATTCCACAAAGGTCATTTTTGACAGCGGTAAACAACCGCCCCCACCACAGGCTCTGCTTCTGATTCAGAATTACAAAACATTTTGATTTGCTCTTGAGATTTTTTTTTTTTGTTTGTTTGATTTACTTTTAATTTCAAATGTCAAGCTGGCAGAGGAAGATTGTATCTATGAGGGAAAACTAAACATTGGTGAAATTATGGTTTGCTGTAGTGATAGTAAACGCAGCCAGAACGGAAAGAAAAGTATAAAGAGGGATTATAATTTCTGATAAAAGCCATATTCTTTTGATTTGACCCGTACTGTGCCAGTTACGACGTAAAACAAAGACAGAAAAATGATTTGAAACCTACCGTGCCTTCCAAGACAAAATTATCTTTACATGCTCTAAGATTTATGAATTTGTTCTTGGTTTTGAAAGCAATTGAGATGACTTAATCATTTCTTTCCAGGCAAATTAAACCGTTTCCTCTGTGAACCCTGGTAATCAGCTTAAGTGATTACATCGGTCGTAAATATGAGATGATGAAAGCTCAGTGTTCAGAGTGCATACTGCCCTGAGGAAAAGCTAAATGGGAGTTCTTGGGTAGATATGATAGACCATCTCAATAGGACTCTATCACATACTGGGGGAAGGGGCTTATGTGGAGATTGGTTGCCCTCTAGCTGTCAGCACGGAGATTGGGTTATGAAATATGGTCTAACTTTGGTGAGGAGCTGAGTTTATGAAGTGCCATCAGCTAGTTTGAAGAGTTTGAGCTGAAGGAGAAAACACATAGATAATGCTGGTGCAGTACTGAGAAGCCTGATTAGTATTCAGCTTCCGCAGGAAAGGCTGGTGAATCATACAAATCTGAACTTGTCAGTATCTTCTTTACAAACAAATGAAATCTTCCAGGACTGGTAAAAGCCTGTGATGGGTATGTTTTCTGCTGAGAGCTACAGCATGGACCTGAACTGTCAGTACTCCTGGAGATTGTACAGTATCTTTACAATATCCAGAAACATGTAATTTATCAGGGTACAATTTAAAAGTGACGACTGGAAAGTATCAGGGATCAGCATAGTATATATTTGGTTCCTGCTATAAAGACGTCCATAACTTTGTTTTGTATATTCCATATGTGGCATGATAATTTGACTTGCAGACTGTCTTGACAGCTGTTATCAACTTACAGCGAAAGACTCAACAAGGAACAAAAAAAAAAAAAGCCTTGGAAACAAAGCTGCAGGCAGAGAGCTGTGCAGAGGGAGTGAAGCTGAGAAACAGGGGCCTAAAGTTTTCAGATAAAAAGGTTGCAATGCTATAAAATCTTCATTTCATGGTCCTTCTGAGCTGATCATTTTACCCCCCAAATCACTTCCTTAGAACCTATATAGTTAATATCTAAAAGATAAAGTTTCTGCATTCTCCCTTTAATCTTTATAAAAAGGAGGAAAAAATGCATTATATTACCAATAAAAGTTCAAGCCTTTTTCCCCATTCTATGTAGTTTGTTAATTTGATACAGTCCATAGCTCATAAGGATTAAAAGTGTGCCTACTTATGTATGTCTGTCTATTTGTCTACTATTAATGTGGCTGTAATTAATAAAATTAATTAATTTACATTTAATATATTAAAATGTGTGATTTAAAGTAGAGCGACCACATGAAAACACATGATTCCCACTGGATTCAAAAACTGAGATAGCAGCTTTGGAGCTTTGGAGTTTAGCTACGTGTTTATTTAACTATGTGAATATCGTCAGCTCATGAAAATTGATATTTTTCATTTACTGGAAGCAGCTGGGGAAAAATGAACAAGTACATGTAGTTTAAGTTTTAGCTAAGGCTAGCTAGCTTTCACTTGACATAGCCCCAGGATCGTATCAAGTTGGCTGTCTCTGTGGCAGAAAGAGTCCGGAGATGATCTAAACCAGAGGACAGTTACTGCAGTTTGTCTTGTTTTTAGCTCAGGTAATTACTGCGAAAACCTTTCTTTCATAGAAATCATACATTATTTATTTGGTACATATTCACATAGTAAAACATGTCAAAAGCCAGATTCACATCTTCACTCAGTTTTTGGAGTTACTGCAGTTTACCATATGCAGGCTAAACACATGTGGGTCTTTGTCTTGTTACCCCGTTGCCCCTTTCACATGTATGTTATAGTCTCTTATTGTTATAGTAAAAGCAAATAAGACAACCATGAAAAAAGGAATGAAGCAAGGAAAGAGGGAAAGAGTGAAGTGATGTGATTCACCCAAATAATAATGATCACAAAGCTTTAAAAAGTTGTTGTATCAGTATAAAACAATTAATCAATGAACCCATGAAAGCGATGTGTTTATACCTGTTGACCTCAGTAGGTCAGTCTGCTGCCTGAATTTGTTTCTTTCTCGCAGTTCTGTGTGTGTGTGTGCGTCATGAATGCTGTTACAGAGAGCGTAAAACTCTTTGGATTACAGATCTCCTGCCCAGTCCTGAACTAGCCAGGAAAACTACTTTTTAACTTAACTCTCACATATTTATTTGTGTTTCAAGCAATTGCTGTAAATGCAGGCCTTTTCTGTTTAAATGCAGCCTTGCGTCCAAGGAATGGCCCATGAGGGCTTTGCCTGTTACAGAGGGAGTTTAATGCTGCACAATGTACTTTATTGCCGTCAAATGTAATTCATCTTGAGTTGATTGCTCTGAAAGCCATGTTTATCAGGCACCTAGCAACACTGTTTTGAATGAAAATTACCTCTTTAAAGAGCAATTAGGAAAACGAACCTATAGGCCAAATGCCTTTCAGCTCCAGATTTACTTTAACAAACATTATTGTACCATAAGTCACGCAAAGAATCTAAAGTGGCATCAGCTAAGCAAGTGTACAAAGTCTTCTGGTAATATGTTTCAATTGAAGGGCATGAGATTTTGGTGGAAGTGATGTGAAAGTTGTTTTTCAAAGGGTGAGTTTAACTAGGAGCTGTGTGCGAGAAGCTTTATTACCATGGCTCGGATTGGCAATGTGACTCAAAATAACAAGATTAAATTAATTGCAGGAAATAGCTCTGAGATTGTTTTGATGTTTGCATGCATCTGTATTATTCATTGGGAGACCTTATTAGCAGAGCAATATCTTGCTTTCTCATGCATGTCGGCTTAAACGAGTGAATATTTTCAAATCTACCTCACAGTGTAGCCCTGAGAATGGGAAATAGGTCTTTTGTAGGGGCGCTTAAAAGGCCACTGCAATGCCAGCGTTTATGAGAAGGCAATTAGAGATAAAGCCACATTTAACACTCTTACCTATTTTTCGTGAGAGAAAAAGCTTGAACAAGTGCAAGTAATAAGACCCAGAGTGAGGCAACGAGGGCCTGCATTCGAGACTTGTTTTTCTGTAGCACTTTCCTGTGCTTCCCCCTCAGCGAACCATAGCATGGCTTGTTTCTTTGTGTTCTAGATCAGGATCCAGATAGCGTCTCATCATCCAAGCCTTACTCCACTTTTCCCCCCATTAGATTTTCTTTTCCCTTAAATTCCCTCACACTCACCCCCCCCCCCCCTCCCTCGCACACATACATCTCGCACACACACCTCGTTATCTTATTTGTGGCCTTGGCAGCCAGATTGTTGCTTTGTGGTTCGGTAGCCAGAGTTTTCTCTGTCGCAGAGAGCCGTGGGTGCAGAACCTCCACCACACAAGCTTCCATGAGAGCAGGAAGTCAGTTCCCAGCATGCCTTGCCCATCGCAGTGAAACCTGGGATGTATTAACCTTGGGCTGGGGGGCCTTTCCAACTTGGAAAGAGAGTTATGCAACTTCCCATAGTTATCTCCCCACTCTATTGCAGTGACAGTGAAAAGTGTTGGTCTGAACAGACCTTTGTTTAAAACTGAGGTTCAGTCCTGAGGGTTGGAGCAAACAAAGACCTGATATGTGATGTCCCCGCATACTGCATAGGGTTATCTTCTTTATGTAATGCAGCCTTCTTCATTGGCAAAAGTTACACGACTTGTAATGCATCACTATCAACACTCAAAGCACACCTCCAATCCTGCTGATTCTTTTGAGAAACTTGCAGTTAAAGTCAAATTTTCTTTTCCAAGTGTTTATCTTCCTATTCCATTGCCTTTATCAAATTTAACTGTTGGCCAGTGTAATCAAATCCAAGCTCAACTCTCAAATCCTGAGTTCTCCAGCCCAAAATAAGCAGGTTGAGCTCATGAAATCCATCCCCCAGCAGTCTGTTGTGTGACTGTGCTTTTACATATTCCTGTTTTACAGTAAAATCAATAAAGTGGAGCTCACAGGTCATTAATCTGTTGCTTTTAAAACCAAACCTCGGCACCCATCAATATGTTGCATCATCCCATCGGTGGCTGTTTTGTAAGCCGATGATCAGGTAGAAATTTAACATAATGTTGAAAAAACTGTCCAAATGTTCAAGTGTGAGCGCCATGATTAATACCACAGCACCGTCCCTGGTGCACTTAAAGCAAATATGCTTAGTACAGCCCCACACAGTTGCCAACAGTCTCTTTATAGTAAGGCCAGGTCAACGAGGTTATGGGATGAAACGGTTTTTCTGTGGAAGAAAAGACTTGCATGAATCTCATCACAAGAGAATACCTGAATTCATTTTTCTCATGGAGGCCTCACAGCTTCTGGTCAGTTAGCAATCAGTAAAACATATTTCTGTTAAAATAGCAGAGGATTTATTGGACTTCAAGCCCGGTGGATTACATGCCATGTGGTCGGTTTGCGATAATTACATGAAACACAAAGAATAAACACGTAAGCGTAATATTACGGTGGCCCTGAGAGCTCAATGTACTGCAACTTAAGAAAAACACATACAAATACACACTACACAACCAAATACAGAAATAGAGCTCAAAGCGCCACTGTATAGTATGGGAATTAAGAGCACCCGTATAGTGATATAATATTACCAAACAACTTTACAGTTGATCAAGTTACCACACAGTAATTGATACAGGATGGTCGTTACTTGGAGTGTGAGTAGTACTGAGTTACGGGATAACCATTTTTCCCTTTCTCCCTCTTTACTCCCAGGTGGCTCAGGGAAGCACCGACCCAAAGAACCAAAGAAGAAGAACAAGCAAAGGCTGCGGTTTCGGGCCCAGAACCAGCACAGTGACCACTTGGCCTCTGCACGCTCCAGCCAGTGAGGACTGAAACTACCCATTGAGCAAAGAACCAACGCAAAGCTGCTAGCCGCTGCTGCACCCATATTCTGACCGACGACTATCACGAATCCCACCACCTCCCCACCTGCCTCCCAGCCCTCCCTCCCACCTCCCCCGCTGCCCCTACAGGACACGGCTCTCACTCATAAATCTGTCACTGCAAAAATATATGTCTAACGTAGGATATCAGTATCAACACACTAAACACACGCTTCATGTCTCTGCCTCCCGCTGCTTCTCCCCCTACTGCAGTGACCCGCCAGGTGACTCTGTTCCCCCTGCCCCAACCCTTGCCTTGCCTTGTGGACCTTTACAGTTGACATTACTGAACTCATTTCCCATCATTAACAATGTCATTAACCATCCGGGTTGATGGAAGATGGACAGGCAAACCAGAGACTGTGGAGATGGGAGAGCCAGATAGAGGGAGGTTGATAAAGAGAGGTAGTGAGGGAAGCTAAACTGCTCGCGGAAACGCCGGGTGGGGGGGAGGTTGAACCAGGGAGGATGAACAAAAAGATGGAGGATGAAGAGGCAGAAGAGATTTGGCTGAAGCAAATGATGCTGATGGACAAGAAAATGGCATCTTGAACTGAAAGAGACTGTTTTTTGTTCCTATATTTATGTCAAAGCTACCCTCACCTTCCCTCTAAATGGAGACGGAGTGTTCCCATGTGTGGCCTTTATGTTATGTACATTTTTGAGAGTAATATTAAAGAAATTACCATGCATAGTTGCAAAGTATTTTATTCTCAGCACAAACTGTTTACGTTCAGACCGCTTTATGCTCTAACTGTATAGTGTGGATAAAAAAAGAAGAAATTTAGTTGTTCGACTAGCATGGCAACAGACTCATGTACATAGTTTATCTAATTATGAAAGCTTATTACTGTATTTTCAGTATTGACTCGTTCACCGTTCTAAATGTTTTAGAGATAAAAAGGTTATAATACCAAGCTACAGATTAAAATGATTAAAAACAAATAATAAACATAGCCGCCACATAGCTATTTCATTTATATGGTATATATTTGATTTATTTATTAATTCTATTTTGTACTTTTTTTTGTTCAGTGAGAATTTTGCCTCATACTGTTACTCTTATATGCTGAAATATTCTTTGAGTTCCTTATAACAGTGCATATCTTTAACATGTGGAAAAAGGTTTCTGTCTGATGTCACGCAAAGTGTTGTATTATTCATTTGACCTCATCTACTGATTTCAATGTTTTAAAGAAGAAGAAAAAACGACAAACTATGCTTTGACATATTCTAGGTTTAATAATTAGGATCCAGCAAATGTATGGTCATAGGACTGCATATGTGTACATTGTGTTTTATTAAAATACACTTCATGTGACTGTATGATGAAGCCTTCATTATTGTCTATGGTTATAATATATGTGGCTAAACTCCGAAACTGCTGTTTCCTTGTCTCACTCAGTGTACAATTATGTGATTTCAAAACCATTTGTGAAATCCATCATGTCGCACTGCATGACACAAGTTCTACCTCCAGCCAAAGGATTGGATATGCTCGATTGGGCCTTAACTGCATGACGGCACTGTTAAGGGTTTGTAATTCACTATGACGTAGCCTCGTGAATGCTACAAAACCCCGTGCATGTCGTTGGTGGCTCATTCATTTCCACCATCGCACTGTAACGCCCTAACAACATGCATTTGGCGGTGGCACTTGTCTTTCATCACGCACACACATTCGATCACCTCTTTATGTGATGCACGTCGCACTTATTCACTTTTATGGTCCTCAAAACATCAAAAAACCACTTATAAAAGTCTTATATGGGCAAAGAGAAAATGTTTTAATGCAAGTCACGGCTAATTTAGCCCGAGATCCACACTGTATAATTATTATCCCAAAGGAGAAAAAAATCCAAATCTGCCAGACAGCTCATGGATGCACGGTAACAGATGAATCACATTGTGTCACATATATATCATCCTGGGAGACACAGACCACAGTCTTCCTGCTCTGGTTAACCCCCCAAAATCACACATGATATTTCCATAGGGAGGCTGTCCGTGTTGAAATATCCCACTCTTTATGTGCTCCATGTCTACCTTGAGGCCTAATGCTCAGCAGTTTTAAGTGCCTGAACATCTTTCACAGGTGTTCAAAGCGCCACGGTATATGTTTCACAGGAGGCTATTCATTTTCACAGCTTAACACTTCCACTGTGACAATTGTGCTATGGAGTCCCGAAACTGACAAAATGTAGTAGTAGTAGTTTTCAGACAAGTCAAAAAATATAACTCAATACATCATAAATAATGAATAATAAAGTAATGAATAATACGAAGCTACACAGTTAAAGCTCATTTTCATCATTAAACCTCACCAGCCAGTGCATGTCATGTTCATTGTCCTTCACTCTTTAAATTCTTGTAACAGTTGCTTAAGTTTCTTACCAGTTTGTCAGCTTTACTTCCATCACATATACACATAAATACTGCTACATATACTGCTATATTTAAACATATTCTGCTATATATAGGCTACACATATTCTGCTGCATATACAGTAAACATATTCCACCATATATAAAATAGAAAATTCCTTCCAAATAGTCCTTAACATTACATTGTCTAAAATTGCATTGGTGAAAAGTATGCATTTACTCATTTACTCAAGTACTATACACATACAATTTGAGGTACTTGTTCTTGAATATTTCCATTTTATGTGACTTAATACTTCTACTCCACTCTGCCACAGTGTAGTATTGTAGCTGCTCTTTTACTGCTACTTTTACTTATTTGAAAGATTTAATTAGTAGTTTCTTTTCAAATTATATTTCACAAAAAGCAAAGATTATTTCACAAGAATATTTCACAATAAGCAAAGAATACAGTAGTTATTTTTTATTTTTTTTAAATGGTTAAAAAATTTGTGAAGCAGAACTTTGTTGTTTTTCTTTCCTAACCCACTAACTGTCTCCTGACCCCTGAGATTTATCACGTGGCTCTTCTAGGTTGGTAACCACTGAACTAGACTACTAACTGTGCTGTATATAACCGTATAAAAAACTGTAATTGTGTATAAAAGTTAAAAGTATTTACTTCAGCAAAGGTTTTGAGAACTTTTTCCACCACTGTAAAATTGCACATTCTTTTCAAATAAACCTTAACATCGCACAGTCGAGGCCAATAAGCAGCTCCATGTAGCCGGTCGGGTCCTCACAGTGAATGAAGCAAAGCAAAACTGACTGTTGCAGGGAGTGAAATAAGGCGTAGATGTAGCAAGTTGTTTTTAAAGCCATCTGCTGCTGGTTACAAGTTAATGAACGATTCACAGATGTCATCCCCTGGGCCAGACTATCACTGCTCCAGACTGGGGGATTAAACCTAAAGGCTTACGGAGAGGAACTGCACTGAAGTGGATTCATTAAGCACAAGACCACCACTAAAGCGCACATTGCAGCGTTACAATGGAAAAAAAGAGACAGGGGTACAAAAAGATTCACATCGCAGATTTTCGGATGAATGGGTCTGTTTATTTCTTCTCACCTTTCCCCTTTGACATACATCCACTCATATTTTTTTTTACTGCTGAGAGAAACGGGACACTGATGGTATTCTTAGTGTTGTTAAGAGGGTTAGCAGTCATCCACACATCAGAAGGAATGGTCCTCCCTGTGTAAACCACTTCTGTACGTGTATGAGTGCATGCATGCCTCTGTGTGCGTGTGTGTGTATGTGTGCATGCATGCCTCTGTGTGTGTGTGTGTGTGTGTGTGTGTGTGTGTGAGTGTGAGTGTGTATGTGTGTGTGTTTTAATGTTTGTGCTGCATGTGGTTAGGTGGCTGAGACTGAAGCTCCCTTTTAATCTGACAGAGAGCATTTTCATTAGTTCTGTTGGGTCCTATTATTAAAGCCTGCTTCAAAGGCACAACAAGTGAAACCACTAACAGGAAACGACCCAGTGGGCTCGAAACCGTATAGATCAGTGATAGCAATCTGCGCTTTCAAAGCAGGTTGTTATGGCACGTTAAGTGCATCTATTGTGCGCACTATACGTACCTCACATGACAGTAAGCGGATAGGGGAGGAGGGGCTCGGGGACCTCTGCTCTACATTTGTATACTGTAGCCTTCTGTGAGTGTGCAGTTGTGGCACATGTGACACATTCGTTCCGATGCAGATGGCAGAAATGGAAGTTATGACATTGGTGGGGCAAATAAGATTGCCCGGGATAATAAATGTTGTAATAATTTGCTGTTTTTAATAACTGTATAATGAGCCATCGCTTGCCCTTTGAGTTGGGGGAAATCTGGAATCATTAATCCTCACATGGGTTAGCCGTGGTGTTTGGCATGGGCCTAAACAGCAACGAGCAGGAACATAGTGGTGTCGAAGGACAAGCCGATCTTAATATTTTGAACAAGTTTGCCATATGTTAGCCATCATGGTGTGTACAAACCCGCTAAATGGTGGCATTAAAGGGTGACTTTTACTACTAAACTCGCTCCTAATTGCAACAATGCAATCCAAAGTCAACTCTCAATGCAGATTTTGGCCTCAGCTGGAGTTGCTAGGTAACAAGTTAATCCCGAAAATAAATATGTTCTTCAATAAAAGCTAATTGTCTGTGACAGTTATTTGCTTTGCTGCAGAAACGTTTGAAATGAGAAACGGAGCTGTGCTGGAAGTGCACGGCTGAAGCTGCTGGGTGTGTGGATGTGGGGCACAGCCATGAAGCCGTTCCACATCTGCCTCACCTGCTGGACAGGAAGAGGAAAAGATTCATGGTCTTAATGTTCACCTTGCGCATTAATATCGCCATGCTGTGTTTGAATTTTTATTCACTGTAGGGCGGCAAATGGGGGAATATTTATGAGTCACTAGCTGCGGTAGTGTTTCTGTGATTAGGCTTCATAACAGCAGGTGCAGTGGGGGACGTGGGATTTTCTTTTTTTTTTTTATCACCATTCATTACATGGAACAGACAGGCATTTCTGTACCTACCCAGTGTGGTGTATCCTATGGGTGCTGTAACTATTTATTTTTTTTTTTTGGCTTATTTAACCCCATGTTCCTCAGGCTTTTTTCTTCTACACAGACACAACACAAAGCCATTGTCCCTGTTCACCTGAGGGGAATATAGGCAGAGCAGCTCTGTCCTTCCACTCAGGATGTGACACGCAAGGGCTTTATGACCTGAACTGAATCATACTGCGCACCTTAAACACATTACAGGCTGGGCAAATATTTCCTCTTACTGGTGCTCTGAGAGCCATGGGCACAATCATTATATTGGGCTCAAGAGCCAGCTGTTGAGGACAAATCCACAAGGATTCCTATTTTCCCCCCGCCTGACTCTCTGGCAGCCCTACTCCATTCATTCAATTTTTATATGTGCCTAGTAGCCGTGTTACTACCGGTTTCAAGGGAGAATTAATCGAAAACAGGTCTTATTAAAGTATATTAAGACCAGTTGAATTGGATATAATATGCTCAGTAGGGGCCCAGAAGGGTTGTATCTGAGCCATAGCTGACACTTGTGGCTTTTAGGAGAGGGGATATGTTATTCTGTAGTGGCACTGCACTGCTTCCGGAATGGGGGTGTGTGTATGTGTGGGGGGGGTTATTCTCTTGAGCCAAGTGTTGCATTGTGGGTAAGCAGATTTTAAGTGGGTATGAGTACAGCAGGGGGTAAAGGAGGGTCTCATTGGCCAGGAATGTTTATCTTCCCCCCCGGCCTTCATTCAGGACCGGATTATGCAGTGCCATGCTTCAGAAGCAACCTTTGCCTCCAAGTGGAGGGTCTGCGGAGGAAATATTCATTCATACACATACACATGTAGAAACAGGCATTATCCTACTAATAATAAGCCATGTTGATTGCTCCCCCAGGGCGGGGTTGGTGGAAGTGGAGCCGTGGGGCAGGGTGTTGTGCCTGAGTCTCGCTCGCCGGGCTGGGCTCTCTGGGAAAGACTGGAGCCGGTGATGCTCCCAGTGAGCGCAACGCAGTCATCATCCCTTAGCACAGCAGATTTTATTGGGCAGTGTGTGGGTTGCAGAAATGTGTTTAATCAACTCAGCTGTAGGGGAGGTCTTGACCTCATGACAGTGGTTCCCAGCCTTGATTGTGTGTATGCACGTGCCTGTGTGTGTATGTGTGTGTGTGTGCGTGTGTGAATGGCTCCCAGCCTTTGCTGTGGAGTGTGACCTGCGGTGGAGCCTCTGGTTCACACTCTGCGCTCTGCTGTTGCTGGTTTAAGTGATTAACTGGAGAAAGTGATGACTAATCTGCCGGTTAAAAGTCTGAAACAATTGCAGTCAAACGGGATATTACAGCCAATACTGTATGTAATGTGGCCCTCTGGATCCAATCAAGAGGAACATTATTAGAGAGCAATTCCAAAGCTCTGCTCCACAGTGTTAGATATCCATTTAAAAAAGTATTACTCACAATACTGTTCAGCCACTAGAGAGAGATGAGTCTGTCAAAGGTTTGTATTTTGTCTGCCACAGCGTAAGTTAATTAATACAATTTGATAAGAAGTATCATAAAATGATTTAATTTTGTGCTTTTAAATATATATTGTTATTTTTCACTTTTTTTTTTTTTTCATTTTTAGCAACAATAGCAGTGTGGCAGTGCTGGTGTGTTGGTCAGCCACCGCTTTGGTCCAAACTGAAGTGTCTCAACAACTTTTGGATGGTTTGCCATGAAATTCTGTACAGACATTCACTGTGCTCAGGGGATGAAGCCTACCGACTTTGGTGAACCCCTGACTTTCCCTCTAGCAACACAATGAAGATGACATTTTGGAGTTTGGATTGCCATAAGATTTGGTAGATGCATTTACGTCGCACTCAGGATGAAATGGTATGTTCTGGTTGTTTATTTTTTCTGACATCATTATCAAGTGAGAATTTTAACATGTCAAAAGATCATGTCAATCATCCTCTGTTTTAGCGTCATACAGTTAACAGGGTCTACTCCTACGCAACATCCTGTGGATTTCTCAGCTTACTACCCGAGCACTGTAGATGGCGCACTTTAAAAATGCTTGCTTGAAGATTTACAGAGCTGGTACACTGGAGTTCACCGATGAACAGACCCCTAATTGCTGCCTGCATTGTGATTTGTGTGTGTATATGTGGGTATGAGTCAGATAAAATAAACCACATGGTGTGTGTATGTGTGTGTGAGAGAGTATGAGTGTGTGTGTGTGTGTGTGTATGTGAGGAAGCTGAACAGAACCCTTTGCTCTCATTTATTATCTCCTTGTGTGGTTTGGCAGCAGCTCTGTTGATATGGGGGCGTACAACGGGCATCCGTCTGGGCGCGAGGCAGGCCTGGCACCGCGCTCAGCCCCCTGCAAGGCTGCATGAGGGTGGGATCAGAGCTGGAGTCCGCCAGGCTCCAGACTGGTAGTCTGTGCATGTGTGAATGCGAGCAAACGTGTGTTTCGGTGTGTGTACATACACCTCTGTGTGTGTGGGTAATTAAATCTTAATCACACAGACTTAAACCACAGGTTCACCATTGTTCTGATTGTCACCTGAAGGACTTGCATATGTTGACCTCTCTGTAAGTTGTTTCACTCTTCCTACCTCTATCACAGCGTCCATCTTAGACTGTGTGTTCCCTAATCATTTCTTCACTGAATTAAGACCAGACCATTTATATGACCTCTGTGGTCATTATACTTGTGGGGTGCAATCCAGCCATGCTGAAAGCACAATAGCATGCATACCACCATGGCCGGATGCCATACCTCCCTGTACTGTACTGGATAACGAGCGAAGCACAGCAGAGCTGAGCTGGTGAGCACTTGGACAGCGGACCACCCTTGGAAAATAAAATTGCTTCTGAAAGTGTTAGAGGCCAGGGGAGGAAGTTGCTTCCTTAACATCCCAGTATGTGGGCCTGCATATGAGTTATGTGTTATTGACTGGATATCAATGATAACAGCAATTAAAGCTCTGAGCTGACAGTCCACCCACAGAGCTTCGCACTCACTTTGATGGTATGACATTTAATTGGGATTAACATTAATTGTGATAATACACCATAGTATATACAAAATGTTTAATATACTTTGTTTGATTTATGACAAAGAGCACAAAAATTGAAATTTCAGTGCTTGTTGTGGAAAGGTACAAGACAGGTCCAAGAATTTCATTTTACACAAACCAGAATAAATACAAGATAAAACATTCAAAACATGAAGACAGCAATGGGTGAAAATGAGACACTGCGATAAGCTTCAGAAGCTTGTGAATAGGGGCTCAGTCACTTCATGTATAAATGCAATTTCAGCCACAAAATACTTCACACCTAGAACTCTGAAAAGAATAAATAAATGGTCCCAAAGCATTTGTCCCATCAATCCAAACATGAATCAAATAGGCAAGATACACAATCAGAAATAAATGGTGAATAAAAATAACAGCACAGTAGAGTAACTCATTCCGAAGTCCCCAGCGTTTCAGGGTATACAAGTTTTAAACATATTTTCAGTTCTTTTTAAATCTTCACACACAGCATGTACCGCAGACACCGGGGACGCAGCAGCCGCAGCAAAACTGGCATCTAACAGGGTCACTGTAATTCTTCGGCCCGATGTTGTACGGCATCTGTGTGAAAGACGAGAGACGTGAGCGAGGTCAATCGTCTTTTCTCATCCGCAAAAGTATAAGGGCACTTTGTAGGGAAAAAACAAAGTTACATTTGAATGACCTCAAGTTAAATAGAGTTAATTTAATTTAATCAAATAAACGTACCATCCATGTTTCTATTGATGTCTCCTCCTCTTCTGCAGATGGATCATCATCGCTCATTGTCTCCTCCGGCTGTTGCACCTGTTAATGAATTGTGCACATTTATAAATGACACCTCAGCGTCCTGACAAATACACTCTAATAGCTAATCAGCAAATGAAGTGATTTAAAGTAAAGCTCTTACTCCTGTGACAGGGAATGCAGAGCTCTCCTGAATGTTAATAAAGGTGAGCACAACCACAGCAACCGCAACACTGAGTGTCTTCATCCTCAGTTCACTTCTACAGCTGTTTGTAGTTTATTGCCTCTGTCAATGACTCTTGTCAGCTCCTGTTTGATGATGCGTGTAAAACCTGCTGGTATTTATACTCACTTAGGCCACTGTTGCCTCATCACTGGCAGCACTGCTCCACGAACGTGCTGGGAATGGGAAATGGGAAATTCCGGAAGAATGGCAATGGGATGTTCTTTATTTTTGTTTATTTGTTCAATATTAGCTCAACCAGGATGTTTTAAATGATTTTTCTACAGATCAATACAGCCACTGTATTGCATGGCCTACAGAGCTGCTCATCTTACACCTAGGAAACCCTCCACCAGCCTGCTTGAAATCCTTTTGGAATATCAATTGTGCAGTGTAAAGGAATATGGTCTGATTAGGTTCATTGCATCTGACCAGTGAGAGTGTTTAACCCCACAATAACACAACATTATATTTCATATCATGATGTCCTTCTCAAATGTAGTATTACGTACAGCAGAATACAGCATATACAGCACTGTATGTATACTTAATCTGTATTCCCTAAACTGACCAGGTAAAACATACAAATTGAAAATCGCAGATGGTTTTGTAAAATCATTTGTTTCCTTATTTTGGATTATTACAATAGCGCACTTAATAGCATACCATTTTCAATAGATCAATGCCATATATAATACAGTATAACTGTTAAAGTATCTTAATAGATTGATTTCAGAATACCTCATCTTTATTGCTTAGTGCAAAAAGCTTATTCAAAAGTCAAAAGTCCACAGATAACACTGATAAGATCAGCGGCCTGTGAATTTTAGGTAACTTCAGTCTTTCCACAACTTGTGAAATAACCAAAGTCCCTGACTGACTGTCACTTGTTTAGTGATAACCTTTATGTGACCACATATAGGCTGCAGGCTACAGACCACACACACTACTCATTACTCATTACTTATTTTTTAATATGACAGAACAGTATTACCTTCAGCTTTTCTTTAAAATGTTCATTATATCACATAAAGATCAACACGTCAAATAAGGGTTGCAAAGGAAACGTAAGTCTAACCTCGTCTTCACTATTTTCTTGAACTGCCTTTAAGCCTGCTAAGTTTGTTACTTCTTTGTTAGGTTTGTTTGCTCTTTTAATAAAGGAAATTAAAATCCAAAACGGCAGCATTCGTGGACAAAACCTCTGACCATGTAGTAAATTTTGGTTCTTTTGCTCCTGTTTATTGTGCTTTGGGGGGGATTTTGCTTTAGAAAAAATATCGTTTGTTAAGGATGTTTTTATATATGGTTGTTGAAAAGTAATGCATTACATTTTCACATAGAAACAGGAATAATATGTTTGCTTGATCAATTGAAAAAGCTTGTTGTTTATTCAAAGATTAGATTTGTTTCCTGCATACATATGTGAAAAATTATCATTCTGCTTATTGACTTTTTTTTTTTAAATTTTGTATGCAATACATTCAAGAAAGTAGCTAAATAATTGTTTATAAAATGTTCCAAAAGTTGTCAGGATTTAACATTATCTAAATGGGAAATGTATCTCGGGATATACAGTGTAAATTGGTAAATACGGGTCATGTTCTGAAAATTATTCATTTATATTTATATTATTATAGAAATAATTGATTTTATAAAATATTTGTATGTGCTACAACTTATTGCAGGAAACATGAAACGAATGATCAGCACAAAAACATAATCACGCTAAGAACTGTCTATATAGTTTGTTTCACTGGTGTCTACTTGAGATTACTGGTGTGTAGAAAAGGTAGAGAATGTTTTGTAGTAGCATTAAAATTTATTGATAGTACACAATATATGCAGATTTTGTGAAAATATGTAGATGATACAGTCACATCACTGAACACACATTAACTATAGAGTCACTAAGTCGAATAACTAAACTGAAGTTTTACAAAAACAAATGAACATTTAACGGTTGTTGGAGCAGGAATCCTCAGAATCTGCAGCACAGTCCACAGACACCGGGGGTGCAGCAGCCGCAGCAGAAGCGACACTTAATGCCACGCTTCTGTCTGTTATATGGCATCTGTGTGAAACACAAGAGACATGAGAAGGTGTTGATCTCCAACATTATCACTCACTCTGTTTATTCTCTCTCCTTGTGTGAACAGAGCATCAGGAAAACACATCTGATTTAGTCCATTTAATGGATTCAGTTAACTGAACATACCATCCATGAGTCCACTGATGTCTCCTGATGTTCAACAGCTGGATTGTCATTGCTCACCGCCTCCTCCAGCTCCTGTATCTGTTAAAGAAGAAACCAAAACTCAGAGTCTTGGAAAGACATTCATGGCTAATGAGCAAACGGAATAAGTTCAGGTCAGGTTCTTACCTCAGTAAATGTGGCAGAGCTCTCCTGAATACAAATAAAGGTGAGCATGACGGCCACTGCAACTGCAACACTGAAGGTCTTCATTTTAGGAGAGAGTGACTTGTTGAAGTTGTTATGTTCTTTGACTCTTTTGGTGACTCTTCTCACCTCCTTTGAGTTCTCCTGTCTGATGGCTGAATGTGCAAAATGTGCTGGTATTAATACTCACTTGGGCCACTGTTGCCTCATCACTGACAGCACAGCAGCTGCTTTCAGGAGCACTGCCACTTCCCAGCATCTCTACAGTAAGTGATCCTGGGAAATTCCTGACAGATGGAAAGTGCTGTGTTTTTGTCCTTCAACATCAAATCAACATGAACTTTCTCTCTTTTGCTGAATTGCCCTGAAATACAGCTCTGACTTTTTCTTTTGTCTGAATATGTTTCACATTCACAATGAAAGTATTCACAGAACTGTTGCTCACTCAATGTTTTTTTTTTTTTTTTACCATTCTTACTAAAGTCTACTCACTAAACACTCCAACTAGCTTTCAGGAACAGGCTTGCATTAGGCCCTGAGGAAAGCTGGGAATGGAAATGGGAAATTCCTCTCTTATGGAAACTGGGAATTCTTTATCTGTGTCTGTCTTTTCCACAATATCAAGTCAATCCTGAACTTTCTTTGTCTCTTCTCAGCTGTCTTAGAAGTGCAGCTCTATCATACAGCATGTGCTTATACAAAGTTTGCTTATTCCAAACATCTTTATGTTATTTATAATAAAGAATAAACACACATTAACATGACAGCAGAGTTTCTTTAAATGCTTTTGTTTCCTTATAACATCACTGCAGTTGCATTATTAGTGTCTTAACATGTATTACCAACTGTTAATAGATCGTAGACAAGTCATATACACTGGATCATTTTAAATATATAATAATACCTGAACTGTCAACAACAGTCTACAATACACACCAGCTGCTGTGCTAATGTCTTTTCTTCCTCATCGCATGAACATGTTACAATTAATTGACCTGCCATTTAAAAAAACAATAATGGTGGATAGAGAAATGCAGAAAGGAAATAAAATAAAGGCATGCAATAATGCATTTGATTATTTTAATGTACCTGGAGTAGTGGTTAATTTAGTAAAATCATATTTCCAAGATATTAGGCTATGCTTAAGCACAGCAGGCTTTACAACAGGATGGCAGAGGCTAGAAATAGGCATTATGGCAGGGTGCACGATTTCTCCATTGGCATTCACAATGACGATGGAGGTAATAATTAGAGCTTCTAAGTGGGTTGTAGGTGGAGAGAGGCGGCAGGATGGGATGCGCCTTACACCAATTAGGGCCTACATGGATGACATGACGTTGATAACTACAACGGTGCCATGTATGAAAAGAGTACTTGAGAGACTTAATAAAAACTTAAAGTGGGCTAGTATGAAAATCAAGCCTAGTAAGTCTAGAAGTATCTCAATAAGTAGAGGGAAGTTAAGTGATAGGAAGTTCGTAATAGACGAAGAGGAAATTCCAATAATTAGGGAAAAATCAGTAAAGAGTCTAGGTAGGTGGTACAAGGCAGACTTGAATGACGGAGAACAGGTAGTGAAGTTTCGGAAGGATGTTGCTGAGGGACTGGATAGAATAGATAAGTCAGGGCTTCCAGGAAAGTTGAAGCTGTGGTGTCTGCAGTTTGGGTTATTTCCCAGGTTGATGTGGCCACTGTCTGTATATGAGATTCCAATATCTGCTGCAGAAAAAATGGAAAGATTGGATAGCTTTTACATTAGGAAGTGGCTAGGTGTTCCTAGATGTTTAAGCACGGTGGACCTGTATGGGAAAGGCATACTTAGGCTCCCAGTAACTAGTCTAGTGGAGGAGTTTAAATGTACCAAGGTTAGGACAGAGCTCCTGTTATCTGGGAGTAAAGATGCGGTAGTTAGTAAGGTGGTTCCAAATCCAATCAAGGGGAGAAAGTGGAATCCAAGAATGGCAGTGCAGGAGGCAGAAGCAACACTCAGGCATACAGAGATTGTGGGTAATGTCCAAATAGGCCGGGGAGGCTTGGGGCTTGGCCCAGGCAAACCTGTGTGGAGTAGAGCAGGTCCCAAGGAGAAGAGAAAGCTAGTCGTGGAGCAGGTTTGTAGACAGGAGGAAATATTAAGGGGTGCAAAGGCAGTGGCCCAGGCTAAGTAGGGACAGTGGGTGAATTGGGAAGGTGTAGACAAGAAAAAGCTTAGCTGGAAAGAACTCTGGAGTATGGAGGAAAGTAGTATTAGATTTTTGATAGGGGCAACTTATGATGTGTTGCCAGCTCCCCAGAACCTAAAACTCTGGGTAAATGGAGACCCACTATGTTCATTGTGTTCAGGTACGGCAACTCTAAAGCACATTCTGTCAGGCTGTAATGCTAGTCTGTCGCAAGGCAGGTATACGTGGCGACATAACCAGGTTTTAAAAAGCTTAGCTGCAGGAATTGAAGAGTTACGGAGGCAGGCAAATTCAGGAGGAACTAAAATAAAGAGAATTGCAATCAAGTTTGTTCATGAGGGAGAGAAAGTTGGTAAGACAACAAGAAGGCAAGGCAGCTTAGAAGGTGCTTGTGATTGGGAAATGCAGATAGATTTAGGAGGAAAGCTTGTTGTTCCCCAGGAAATAACCAGTACAAAGCTAAGGCCTGATATAGTCTTGTGGTCTAGGAGTAGAATGAAAGTATATTTCATAGAGCTGACTGTTCCGTGGGAGGCCTTAGTTGAAGAAGCATATGAAAGGAAAAAGCTCAAGTATGCAGAGTTAGGGGCAGAAGCAGAGCAGCAAGGATGGAAAGTTAGGATTTGTCCAGTGGAAGTAGGATGTAGAGGATTTGTAGCAAGGTCTGTTGTCTCTTTGGTAAGGGAGTTAGGAGCAAGTGGACAGAGTGTGAGGAAAATTGTAAAGGACATGTCAGATGAGGCAGCAAGATCCAGTCAGTGGATTTGGATGAGAAGAAGTAATGTTAGCTGGGGGCCCAGCAGGGGGAGCACTTAGGATAGACAGACTCTTAGGAGAAGCAAGGAAGAAATCCAGGAAGAGGAAGTGTTTTTAAGTGGGGGGTGTGGCCTGTGTGAGCCTCTTTGAGACCATGCGGTTAGTCCAGGTGAGGTGGCCTGTATTGTTTGCTTGTATTGATTTGGTTTATAGTGTGTCTTTGGCTGTTTAGGTGAGTTTGTTTGTTTTAGGTGAGTTGCATGGTGTGGTGTTGGGGGGGGGGGGGGGGGGGGGGTAGAGCACAGCCTAATCCGGCGGGGAAGAGTTTAGCTCAAAAAGGCATCTCTCCTTGACTCTGCCTCCCTCATTCAAAATAAGATAAAGATAAAGAAAATAATCGTGGTGTGTGGAGCAGTGATGGCTGGCATCAGGGGAGTGACTCTGGGACGCCAGTGATCACTGTCTAGCCTCCTGGAGGTGTCATGGGACAAACTAGACGAAACACTGGTGAAAGGAGGTTCCCACCTGATGACCCCAAAGACATGTTAGTTATCACTGCTCATTAGTCTTTATAATTATTAGTTATCATAGGACATATTAAGCTTAGGGAGCTATTCACTGAGTCTGGTTCATTTTCTGTAGCACAAGTTTCTTGTGTTTTCCTTAATGGGAGAAAAAGAAAAAAATGGTTTTTTTTACACTGATTAAACAAGGGATCATTTGAATTCTCAGTATGGTCGACATCTTTCAGAATATAACATCTTGTGCAAAAAGCAACATCCCCGACTTCACCACGTCTCACTTAGTAAAACCCAGCTGACGTGTGTGCTTGTGTCACATGACCACAACATCACTGTCAATAAACTAGAACCATGAGTGACTCTACATCTGTTTCAATCTACACATATTTGTTTTCATATGATGAGGAAGCATCACTTTATATCTATTCATAGAAGCAGTTATTAAATATTAGTAACTACTCAGCATCGACCTGCAGCTGTTGGTCTCGATGCTTCTTGTTTGAATAGTTGGATGGAAGCTGTTATGACATCAGACAAAACAACTGAGGTTCAAAACAATGAAGCTTTCTGCTACTTGTAGATAAGAGAAGTTTAAGTCTAAATCATGTGCCACATGTTAATGTGAACACTTTTTATTTCAATAATTATTTATTTTTAGGAATAATGTGAGCAGGCTGTTGAGTTGTCAACCAAAAACTGAGTTACACTGTGAATTATTTTAGTTCTCTATTTATTTGTATATGTGTCACCTGATTATAAATTCTCTGTATTTGAGTTCATTTAAAAATGTCAAAGGTGACCTTAACTTTAATAATCAAAGTCCTGTGTAAATATGTAAGACTACCTTGGTATTAGCTGTGAAGCCTTAATACCCATATTAGAAGTTTATTTTTCTCTTGTTGCCTTTTATGAAGAAAAATCCCAGAGTGTCTCTCAATAGTCATGTTAACAGAAGAAAGGGCAGTTTATGACATTTCACCCACTGCACATCAGTGTGATGTATAAATGATTCCACTTTTTCCTCCATAGATCTTTTTCACAGTAATCACTTTGTGTTGTCCGCGTAGGAAAATCACAGGTGTTACTGCTCACATTACTGATGGCTCTGTTCTATTCGAGTGTCCCAGTAAGTCATGACAGTGAAGCAGTATGTACGATACCAGGACCTTTACACTGCAGCAGCCGAATGGAATTCAGCCATCAGTCATTTTAGTATTCACAGATGTGATTTTCATATTGTGACATGTCAAAAACTCCTCTGTGAAAAAAGTCTGTTGTGTATTCAGAAGCTGTGGAGTGTAGAGAGCAGGAACAATGTTCTGAGAGTGGCAATATGACAGTGACTTATATTCATAATTGAACACATTCACACAGTGTAATATAGTGACATTGAAGTTTATTGTGATAATTCAGCAGATATGTAGGATAACATGTGGATGATACAGTCACATCACTGAGCAAACATTAACTACAGTGTGACCAAATCCAGAAACATCATCAGAACTTTACAACCATGTTACAATAATTCAAAGTGGTAAAACTAAAGCCAAACAAATGAACATTTAACGGTTGTTGGAGCAGGAATCCTCAGAATCTGCAGCACAGTCCACAGACACCGGGGGTGCAGCAGCCGCAGCAGAAGCGACACTTAATGCCACGCTTCTGTCTGTTATATGGCATCTGTGTGAAACACAAGAGACATGAGAAGGTGTTGATCTCCAACATTATCACTCACTCTGTTTATTCTCTCTCCTTGTGTGAACAGAGCATCAGGAAAACACATCTGATTTAGTCCATTTAATGGATTCAGTTAACTGAACATACCATCCATGAGTCCACTGATGTCTCCTGATGTTCAACAGCTGGATTGTCATTGCTCACCGCCTCCTCCAGCTCCTGTATCTGTTAAAGAAGAAACAAAAACTCAGAGTCTTGGAAAGACGTTCATGGCTAATGAGCAAACGGAACAAGTTCAGGTCAGGTTCTTACCTCAGTAAATGTGGCAGAGCTCTCCTGAATACAAATAAAGGTGAGCATGACGGCCACTGCAACTGCAACACTGAAGGTCTTCATCTTAGGAGAGAGTGACTTGTTGAAGTTGTTATGTTCTTTGACTCTTTTGGTGACTCTTCTCACCTCCTTTGAGTTCTCCTGTCTGATGGCTGAATGTGCAAAATGTGCTGGTATTTATACTCACTTGGGCCACTGTTGCCTCATCACTGACAGCACAGCAGCTGCTTTCAGGAGCACTGCCACTTCCCAGCATCTCTACAGTAAGTGATCCTGGGAAATTCCTGACAGATGGGAAATTCTGTTTTTCTACAACATCAAATTAACATGAACTTTCTCTCTTTTGCTGGGTTGCTTAGAAATACAGGTCTCAGCATGCTTATACTTATACTAGTATCAATCTTTGTGACATTTAATAACAAACACATATAACATACAAAATGAAAATGAAGTGATTTTGTAAATACTTTTGTTTCATGCACAGGTTGATTGACATAAATGGGTCAGCAGGGCCCTCCTGGAAGCTGCTTTTTGCATTGATGATAAACTTAACTGAAAAACATAATTTCATGTCATCTTGCTTACTCTCACTCTGCAGAGAAGCATTCTTACTTACTACCTGGCAAATATTCCATAATAGTAATCTGCCAAGGAGCAAGTGCACCTGGCTTTTAAAGAGAATAGGAGATGACATGCTGATTGGTTTATTGTTACGCCCAAAACACACCTGTGACCCCTTTTGAACCGTGTGCGTCTTTTTTCCCACCGTTAAACTAGCAGAAGTGGATTTGGACACAACCTAAATGCACTTGTGCTATGCGTTTTAAACGTTTTAGACACACACACACACTAACGTTAATGCCTGCCAGCAGTCCAGTACAACACAGAATCATCCCATATTGAAAATTGAATCAATACGACATGATTTGTCCCGTATGTACGTGCACAGAACTGTTAGTCATTCCTCATTTAGCCTACATGCACATGTAGTTGATGGAGTTTTGGCGCTTCTTACAAACCAGATGTAGCTACAGCCTCTCACATGTTAGAAAGAAACGGCAAGGCCAATCCTATTAGGGACTCAAAGTAGAGAGCGTGATCTGTTACTGTTTGTGTAGCAAATGCATTGATCAGACACAGACATATTTAAACCTTTTGATCAAAATTATAGCAAGGGACACTTACCGTCATTACCACATTCTACACCCATCAAAATGGCAAGATGGTTTGAGATTGGTAAAAATATGGGACAATTCAGCAACTTAAAGGACCTATGTGCAAGTTTTAATATTGCTACATAGCCAATGTTAGCACTAACAGCTCTTTATTTGCCAGTGTTGCTAAGAGCTGTATCCATCATTGTGTTTACCATACAAAAGGTATAAAAGGGACTCTAGGACCTTTAGCAACGTTTCTTCTACAGTGGTCAGTAAACAGGTGTTAATGTTAACGGTGGCTATGTAACAATAGCAAGACTTACGAATAACTTCTTTAACATTTATAGGGACATGTTCATAGTGTCCATATCCAAATCTACAACCATGAAAGTTATACTGAGAATTCAAATGGCCCTTTTCATCCTCTACCTTTATTTTTCTTCTTCTGTAATTCTGTGTCCGCATTACTGACTCATACATCTACATTTATCCATGAATAATCATTCTTTTAGTTTAATTTTGCTTTTGTTTTAAACTCAATCCGAACATGATTGAGTGATGAGGAATACAAATTAAAAAATGGTATCTAGTGGCCACAGTTTGTTTACTCTAAGAATAATAATATCATTGTCATAAAGCATTTATGTCACACTGTTAAAACTAAATCTGATGTATATGACTTAGCTTAACGATTGGTAATATATGTTAGGACATCTATAATGAATTTCCATTTAAGATGTGTAAAAAACAAAAGTATTTACAAAATCAATTCATTTTGATTTTGTATGTGTTGTGTGTTTGTTGTTATTATATGTCACAAAGATTAATAGTAGGTTTACAGATTAAGTATAAGCATGCTGTATGACAGACCTGTACTTCAGGCCAACCCAGGAAAAGAGAGAAAGTTCATGTTGATTTGATGTTGTAGGACAAAAACACAGCACTTTCCATCTGTCAGGAATTTCCCAGGATCACTTACTGTAGAGATGCTGGGAAGTGGCAGTGCTCCTGAAAGCAGCTGCTGTGCTGTCAGTGATGAGGCAACAGTGGCCCAAGTGAGTATAAATACCAGCACATTTTGCACATTCAGCCATCAGACTGGAGAACTCAAAGGAGGTGAGAAGAGTCACCAAAAGAGTCAAAGAACATAACAACTTCAACAAGTCACTCTCTTCTAAGATGAAGACCTTCAGTGTTGCAGTTGCAGTTGCAGTGGCCGTCATGCTCACCTTTATTTGTATTCAGGAGAGCTCTGCCACATTTACTGAGGTAAGAACCTGACCTGAACTTATTCCGTTTGCTCATTAGCCATGAATGTCTTTCCAAGAGTTTTGGTTTCTTCTTTAACAGATACAGGAGCTGGAGGAGGCGGTGAGCAATGACAATCCAGCTGTTGAACATCAGGAGACATCAGTGGACTCATGGATGGTATGTTCAGTTAACTGAATCCATTAAATGGACTAAATCAGATGGAAGTGGATGTGTTTTCCTGATGCTCTGTTCACACAAGGAGAGAGAATAAACAGAGTGAGTGATAATGTTGGAGATCAACACCTTCTCATGTCTCTTGTGTTTCACACAGATGCCATATAACAGACAGAAGCGTGGCATTAAGTGTCGCTTCTGCTGCGGCTGCTGCACCCCCGGTGTCTGTGGACTGTGCTGCAGATTCTGAGGATTCCTGCTCCAACAACCGTTAAATGTTCATTTGTTTGGCTTTAGTTTTACCACTTTGAATTATTGTAACATGGTTGTAAAGTTCTGATGATGTTTCTGGATTTGGTCACACTGTAGTTAATGTTTGCTCAGTGATGTGACTGTATCATCCACATGTTATCCTACATATCTGCTGAATTATCACAATAAACTTCAATGTCACTATATTACACTGTGTGAATGTGTTCAATTATGAATATAAGTCATTGTCATATTGCCACTCTCAGGACATTGTTCCTGCTCTCTACACTCCACAGCTTCTGAATACACAACAGACTTTTTTCACAGAGGAGCTTTTGACATGTATGTACAGAACTTTCAACTATGTGAAAGAGTGACTGACTCACATCCTCAACCTAAAACTGTATTAAGCATTGATGGCTGGATGTAGACTTTATTTATAAAATAAATTACCCATAGCTTGTCCAATCAATTTGTTTATCAATGTCAGGAATCATTTTATTCTGAAAATCCCATCAGCAGCAGCCTGAACAATGCAGAGATGAAGGCAGGTGAGCTGTGGTGTTGAGATCTTGCCATAGCTTCAGGAGCTTGCAGACGTGGCCCGTGGCACTAATAAAGAATAAATATATAAAGAATAAAGATATAAAGTGATCAACTGTGCGCCACTGATGATAATGAACTCAGGGGTCGCTTGAGTTACCTTGTGCAACAACAAAAATCCCCCACTGCATCTTTCCTGATATCTCTGCTGAGCTGTGTGGCTGCTTCACGTCAGTCAAACAACAATATGAATGTCTCCGCATCTGTTGGAATCTAACCAAACTTTTTTTTGTTTGTTTTGATTTTGAAACATTAACCTAATATTCAAATTACCATTAGAACCAGCACATTAGGTGCAGTTACGATAGATAAAACATTAAAATGTCATTTTATTGTATCATCATTTTAGCTTCATAATGCATGGCATTTATTTCATTTATTTACTTAATCATAGCTGCGATGGAGACACTGCGTGGTGAATGGAATTGTGTGAGTGAGGCACTGCTGCAACAGAAGTTAAAGCAATGATCTGATTGAGGTTTCTATCAGTCAGCACATTTTAAGGTAGAAAATTGAGCTCCCTGTCTCCAACTTAAAGAAAGTTTAGGTTAGGTTCAGTATATAGGCTCCATGCTTCCACATTTCAATAGTTATTCTCAGTGTTAAAGAATCAAAGAATGTTTTTGTGCCTGGCTGCTCCATGTGGACGTCAGAGTCTATTATAACAATACCTGATGTGATACTGTCCCTGTTTTTCCAGCACATGACTGCGGGCAGACATTTGAGAAAACAATAGAAAGACACTGAGTGAAAAAGATGAGACAGACACTGGAAGAGGAGCAAGAGAAACAGGGGACAGCATAAGAGAGCAAATGAGGACATGGTTTCCTTGTGTTGCAGATTTTGTTTTTTTGGCCATTTGTATGCCTTTATATGATAGGACAGTGAAGATAAACAGCAAACAGAGAGCAGGGGAAAGAGTCAAGAAACACACCTTGTGCTATTGCTCTCATGAACTGTCTGGTAATTGCACTGCAACGCTTTCACACATTATATATTAGTAAGATTCAAGTTCATTGTGAGTAGTATCAGCAGATAAGATCACTGAGCATAAACAAACTACAACATGTCCAAATCCACTAGCATCCTCTGATATTTACAGCCACAAGCACAACTGAGTTGTAAAATTGTGGGAGTCCCAGTCTGGTTGAGAAATCCTCAGATCTTGCAGCAAATACCAAGAACTCACAGCAGCGGCAGTGACAACAGCACAGACTGGGGCAGTGAAGCTTTTGCCTGAAGTTATGTGGCATCTGTGTGAAATACAACAGAAGTGAGAAGGTGTTCATCTCCAACACTATCGCTTACTCTGTTTATTCTCTCTCCTTATGTGGAGAAAGCATCAGGGCGCTGTGCAGTGCAAATGCATCCACTTACAATAGAATTAGCTGATGGTATTTGGCTTAATTCATTCAGTTAACTGAACGCGTCCCCTGATGTCTCTTGATGTGCAGCACCTGGATTGTCATTGCTCATGTATGTTGATGTATGTTAATGAAATTGAGACATTTAGGAATAATGTCTCAGAGTTCTGACAAATATCTAATAGCTAATGAGCAAAAGAAATGATTTAGGTGACGTTCTTACTCCAGTGAATGGGAAGGCAGAGCTCTCCCGAAAACAAGTAAAGGAGGGCTTTAACCACAAGCTTCTGTTGGCTGGGAAAGTGCTTGATTAAAATAGATTATTTATATTTTAAGTATTATTCTGTTAAATATAAATCACCTGCGAACACCATAATACACGGACAGGCAAAGTGTATCTCAAGCTCAGGCAATGGTTGGAGAGCCGCATACACTGGTTGTTACAGTCAGAAACTTTCGACTTCTGCCTCTCAACTGTCCCTCTTGCATCCACGTAACAATCAGCAAGCCAAGTAATTCACAAAATGCTTCTGCTAACATTGGTAGAGATGAAAAGAAATCAGGATACTAAGGGTTAATATGGTGGAGGAGGGGCCAGACTCTCCAGAATCTACCACCTGAGGCATCCTGTTGTCACCCCTGTTGCCCCTGACTGGGACAGAGTGTGAGCATCATTTGGCCAGACCCCCCCCCCGGCTCTAACGTGGACATGGGCTAGCTGCAGGCGCTCAGGAGGTTAATAATAGTTTAATAATGAATCAAAGATGTAAAAGGTTAAAATTTAAGTTGGTCTGTATCTTCTAAAACAGTTATGGAAGAATAAGTGTCTTCCGAGCACAAACACAATATAACACAAAGGCCTTAATGTTTTAGCGTGGATATATTATATATTTGTTTAATATGAAGTGAAATTAAACTATGAAAGGGTCATCATAAAATCTGGCTCTGTTCACCTCTTCACCATAAGTACGCACATTCTCCTGTCAAGTTTGTTTTTTATAAATCTCAGCTTTCCACGGGAAGTGACATACGCATGTTTCTAGCCCTGCTCTGTGTATATGCAGCGGTTTTAAATGAGGCCCCAGCACAGCAGACAGATTCACCTCAGCAGGCCCCCATCACTCTCTCCCCTGGTCTCGGGGGTCCCGTCTGTCCAACTTTCAACATCAACCTGTGCGCTATCCCCCCTCATTTCTGTTCCCAGCTTTAAATTTAATAAATCTAACTTCTCAAATTAACTTTTACTCCTCTAACAGTTTGATTGCCACTAAAACCACCACATAAAAAATATATATTATACCTCTCACATCAATACCTTCAATATCACATGCAGATTGGTGCCCTGGGTCTTTAGATCTTCCTTCAAAACTGGGTCATGGCACTGGCAGTGTTGATATATATTTCTGTGTGTGAATAAGCATGAGAACTGATTATCACTTTTCAGAATCAAAGCTCTGATTAGTTGCTATAGGGTGACCAGACGTCCCGTTTCCGTGCACAGTCCCTCTTTTTTGGTGGCCTGTTTAAACTGTGAATTAAAAACAGACTGGAGAGAAAGACGGGCAGCAGATTGATTGGATGTTCTTGCAGAACTGGAGGCTGCAGTTTCAAGTTTCATTTGTTGGACCTAGCTTTTTTTCACAATATTGCCACCTAACAAATTACACAACAGCATTTTAGTAAGAAGATGGACAACCATCAAAGTGTGAGTATGACACCTCATACATATTAAGAGGAGCCGACTAATTACTTTATTATTTATAGCCATCAACCATGCTCCAATATAATAACAAATTTTTATATTATTATTAAAAATACACAATTGCTTGTTTTGGCCAGAGAGGGCTGGCTGCTAGCTATAGCAGCTTCACAAATTAAAAGGTTATTGACCTAAAGCTATCAAAGTAGAGTTATCCAATCAGATTTTCCTTTTATTCTTGTCTCTAGGCAGAGAAAGGGTTAGCTGGCTCACTCATTGGTTAGGAGTTCATAACCAGGCAGTAAACTAATGAAAACAAGCATACCTAAAGTTGAAACTTGAAAACATTTTTTTCATGTTGGAAGTTGTGAAGAACAAGTTGCCCGACTGTCTGCAATGCAATTCACAGGACGATAGGTGGCATAGGTTTCCACTGAATTTTCTGGGATGGTTGACCTTCACCATAGTTTATTACAGTACAGCAGCTACCATGGTCAAAATATATGAAACCGGGACTGCCCCCCTTTTTTATTTCAAAGATAAAAACATTGGATATTTAAATGACACTGTATATCAACCACCAGACAATAATCAAAACTCCATATTGACCGTCAGTCAATATATCATTTTGGTTTCAGAAATCCTGTCACCGTAGGGTTACTGCTCTTTGTAAACTTGTAAGCTGCAGGCCTCTGGTAGAGTTTTGATTATCTCTTCCAAAGTTTGTGTTTTGCCCCTGGCAGCAAAGACCAGTGTGACTCAGCAGAAAACACCATCAGAGAAAATGTGATGGGTATTGCAGTGTAGCAAATATTTAACCCACTGTTCCTCCTTTTCTTCCATTGTGCGCTCCTTGCCTTCTTTACCTCTTCATGTATGGCAGTTAGTACTACAGTTGTGAGCTGTGAGACATTTTGACACAATACTGGGAACTTTGCCAAAGCATGTGTAACACAGGAAGAAAATCCAATGGGAGACCATTGTAATTAGTCCAATAAATGTTTTCACTTGGATGTATTAGAAACAAAGCGGGGCTTATTACAGCGCGCATGGGTTTTATTGTGAGAGCTTGTAAGCGGATGATGTCTTCTGCAAGGAGTCAAAGGGCACTGCTTTTCTGTGGCAATGAAACAATTTAACAGGAGCCCCCCGCACAAAGAAAAACCTGGGTACTGCTATTTTGGATGCAAGAAAATGTGAAACTGCTTCTCTATTTCCTATTGTGAGGATGTAATAAATGCATCAGTGGATTTTGCTTTAATTGAAGTTCTTTTTCTCCTTTTCCAATAACTGATAAAACGATATATATAACAGACACCACTGCAAAGGCATGCTGGGTTTCATTTATTTTAATTATCTGCTAAGTAAAATGGATGCTTATAACTTTCATTAAATCCACAACATAGCACTGATGCTTGCGAGGACTTTCCATAAAAATTGCTCAGGGAGGCTATTTAAATAGAATTACAGAGCTGAAACTGTTACATGTTTTTAATACAGTGCACCGTGCACTGCCATGCTCATTACTGAGCAGGCTAGGTAGCTTAGTTGGGTCACATATATGCCCAGAACACTGTTTTGTAACCTGTAATACCTCCGATTCATAGATGCAGACCTACGCAGACACACAGTCCTGATGGCATGGCTTTGATGGGCTGGGGCCAGCAGTCAGGGCCATAGATGTGGCTTTCTGGAGGGTGTCAGGGGGAGGCTAGAGGGGGGCAGAAAGGGGGTCAGGCACATTCACCACTGGGTGTCGGCCAGCCCAAATTGCTGCCACATGAATGACTTGTGCACTTGTGATTAAGAAAATAGAGGGATTGGAGATGCAGTAGACGGTTTCCCAGTAATCCAGATAGGCAGGAGCTCTGAGTAGACCAGTAAACAGAGAGTAAACATGAGTGCATCAAGTGGGGTGACTGGGTGTACAATATGGCATTGATGAGTGATATGTGAGGCCATTTGCATTGTGGTCACCATGTGGTAAAACCTACAAAGAATCCAGTCAGAGAGCTTCCATTGGCCTCTAATTTGCTATGTCCTGTATTCGTTAATTAAGCCACAAGATAGCCAGTCAGACTCAACAATTTCTTCTTTTTTTTACATTTTTTTTCCCTCTCTTTGCTTCCTGGGAGGTGATATATTTAGCTGTCTCGTGTGGCCCTGCGGGGTGGTTGTTTTGAGGTGACAAAGCTGTCTGTTGCGGCCTGCTCGGTCGCAGCCTGTCACGCCTGTAAAAATGTTTGTGAAGTGAAAAACCCAGAAAACTGTGGTCTCGTGCCAAAAAAGGGTCTTCACTCACTCTCTGTGCGTAATGACAGAGCAACACGCAGGCCGCGCTCGCTGACAGTGGCGTGCTGGTCGGTCCACTGTGAAGTCACTTGACTCCTGAGCATTAAACAAACTTCTTTTTCATTCTAAGCATTATAGCAGAGAGTGAACATCTGTGGGGGGAAGGAACTTATTTGTGAATTACCCATCTTCTGTCCAGATCTCATTAAAAATACCTAGACTACAATTAGCATGGAATCTTAATTTGCCTGGAAAGTTAATTAATCCATATAACTTTCAAGGCAGGCTCGTAAAGACCTACACTCGTATGGCTGTAATACGTTATTGGAGACATTTGCAATGGAAATGCTTAGTCTTCCAGCCACCCAGGAGTATTTAGTAAGCAAAATGGCCTTTTCAACACCACATCTTGTCCCCTTTTCAAATTCTTGACGCCCACCACTTATTCCAAGCAGGCGGTCAAAATGAGGCACACTGGAAATGGCTCCTGTTTTATCCATGTTGCTTTACACCCAGCTTTTATAACGTAACGTGGCAAGCATTACACGATGAGCGACTAATGATATATTTTCTCAGCTGGAACGTTGGAATTGCACCGCGGACCCAAAACAGTGTCGAGTCTCAGTAAATTAGTGTGTGCTGTTAAGTGAAAAGTGAACAGCTCACCAGAGCTGTGCTGGCTCTGGGACCCACAGGGAAGCCGCTATACCTAACAGTGGGAGGGGGAGCCACAGGAGATATTGAACCTATGGGGGAATGAAGCCCACTGTCAGCGAGAAGTCAGCGCGAGTCTCTGAAAAACCCAGACTTCACCCTCTGACAGCTCGGAAATATCCATTTTAATAAGGGGGAAAAGTGGATTTGGCCAGACATCTTCGTTCCTCCCATGGAAACTCATCTGTCCTGGTGTGAGGCGACACCCTCAGTGACTTTTAACCAAAGGGTTGAGCACAGCAGACTTCTGCAGACCAGTAGGCCCCTCAGAATGTATCTGCAGTTTGGTGCTCCAGTTTCTTTGAAAACACTTCAAATCCACTTTGTGTGAGCTCCTCTGACGACTACAGGTCGTCTAAATAAGCCCGACTTTGTAATTAAAGGCATTTTATATTTTTCTCACATTGTCAGCTATTCTTTTTTTCATCTTTTTTCTCCTAAATGTTGCTTCAAGTCAGATCTCATATCAGTCTGTCACATCAAATTTGGAAATATAGGGAGAATGACTCTTGCAGTAACGACTGTCCCTTGTATTAAACCCAGGAATCTTTTGCAGGACAACTAGGCCACGGGGACACCCCATAATCCTGCCTTTGTGCAGCTGTAGAGCCCATGTAGTTTTGAGGTTGTTAGAGATGAAAACTTACCTCACACACATTTCAGTCTGCTGCAGTGGACTGTGTCAATCATTATCCTTTGTAAACAATTTATCGCAGTCTTGCATAACAGAGGCTTTTCCCTAGACACAGCATCTGGCC
This sequence comes from Seriola aureovittata, assembly GCF_021018895.1. NCBI lineage: Eukaryota > Metazoa > Chordata > Actinopteri > Carangiformes > Carangidae > Seriola > Seriola aureovittata. The sequence continues at coordinate 22,381,784 of NC_079370.1, read as the reverse complement.
AAAAAGCCAGCACAAAATTTTTGAGAAGTAGAACTAGTAATAGCCCCTAAATTACATGTACTATTGTTTTAAATACCTTCAATAAAGCAATATATTTGTTACAAATAATGACTTCTTTGATGGTTGCTTAATCTGCTTCTTCCAAAGATTCATTCAATTAGGAACTACAAAAAACGCTCACAAAGGCTTGAACTCTACATTGGTTAACTCAAATTTAAATGTTTAAGAGAACCACATTACCTTTTTTATGATTTTGATTATAATGGGGTCTTATTCAAAACACATGGATGTAGTAATATTCAGCAGCTGCGCAGCTCTGCCTCTGGGGCACTCTTTGTTCAGCTAGGAGGAAGGAGGGGGAAAAAAAAGGGAAAAGGAAAAGAAAAACTTCCACATGCTAACATTTACACAGTGATTTCTTTTAATTGCACTCTACTTTTTAATTTGCCCTGGACTAATGCTTTTAAAAGTAGGACTGGCGGTATTTTATTGAAGTCATGCCTAGTGCCGGACCCAGTTTTCCTGATTGCAGTGGCCTCGCAGCCTGGCTCTTTCCTACCTGACAACCTGCGTTATTCCTTTCATTCGCTATGTCAAACATGCCACACAGCATTTGGGCTTGGAAAGGCGAGGGGAACACACTGACTGGGTGAGCGTCCTCCAGGTCCCCTCTTCAAAGGATTACAGTAAATTAACGTTCCATGTACTGGGTGAGCGGCAAAGTCGAAAAGAATCATGTTTAAAAGTGCGGCTGAACTGGAAATGCAGATGACCTGATAGATACATGTTTTTAAAGGGAAAGAGAAGAATGTTAAACAGAGCCTAACCTAAGAAGCCAGAGGGCAGGCGTAATGTTTAGTGAAAGACTTCCAGTCATAATAAAGCATCTGTCAAACCGGCTCTCTGATACATGCAGAGGGAGGATACGTCTCATTAAAGCACATATCAAACATGTCAGCCACCTGACTCAAACATTCGACTCAAACATCTCTGAGTTTAATGTCCTGATAGAACAACCTGTGACTTTTCCTCCACTGATGAAAAACACCCTTGCCCTGATGAGAAAAACAACAGTGAATTTTCCCGCCCGATATTTACGATTATGAGCCGCCAGTTGCTTTGGCTTTATATCTCTTCTGTCTGACTCCTTGTATTACAGCAGCCACTGCCAGAGTGCGAGGAGAGCCTGGCAGAGCTCAGATCAGCAGTAAAACAAGCCTGTGTCTGGAACTGCATGACTGCTCTGTCCTCCAGTGTTATGTACTTTCATAAAGAAACAACCAAACGGAGTCACGTTTGCAAGGTTAATTGCAGAGAAATAGATGAAAAATTACTGTTTAGCTAAGAATTAGATATGACCCCTTCACGACCCCCAAAGATTCAGTTTTACTTTAGCCTTTCTCAGCCACTATAAAGAACTTTTTATGAGCACAAGACTTAAGACACTACATCTTCTTGCACCACTGCGGAAACGAATATATCAACTGATATAACTGTAACTCAGCCTTTACCAATTTTGCATTTGCTCTTCTACATGGTGCTGTTCTACCCTGCTGGGGCTCCCCTGAGATAAGTGTTATATGTGTCCAGTGCGTTTGGAAGAAGCTGCAGTATTATGGCTGAACAGATGAACGAAAGAGCACCACGTACAGAAACTTACCATCAAGGACAGTGACCTCAGCTAATGAGGAAGGACTACACATGTTGTGTATTTTATGAGCCGATTCCAACTTTTTGACTCAATATACTTAAATTTGACTACTTCTAGGTCAACAAAACTAAACTAACTAAATAAACTAGCAGGTATGACAGTAGCTGATGCAATACAGGACACCAATCAAGAATGACTGGGAAGCTGAGCATGACTAAACTAGACTGGTTTAACCAACACATTTGTGTGTATGACATGGCAGTGCACTCTCACTGCCACCTTAAGTCACTAAATCATATTTTCTCTCATTTTTAAACTTTAAATTACAGTAATGGCCAATTTTGAGAAAGGAAGAACATTTTTTTTTATATGAAATTTTTCAGTGCTGTCATTAAGTTTGTTTCCATCCACCTGCTTTTATGTACATTTTCAGTTTGTGCATAAAAATATATATCTATATATATCTATTTAAATGTTTGGCTGAGGTGGAGAAGTTGGTTTATCCTTGAAAGCAAAATGCGACAAAGTGCAATGGAAACAGGCGCTGTGAACTGATCATGATGTGCATTAAACACGTCAACTGATGAAGACGTCAGCTTTGTGTGGAGCAATGAGGACACCTCAACCTTGAGGTTTGAGGCTTCATTCATTTAATTATGTCATCTCGTTGTGTCGTCTTCTTCAGGGGTTTAGTGGCACCTGTTCATCTTGACACAGCAAACTCCCAATACTTTTCATGATGGTAGCATTTTCTTTTGAGTTAAGAATTGTTCTAAATTTGGATGAAAACTTGGCTGACATTACTGTTTGAATTGGTCTTAATCCTTGTTTTTATACTTTATATAAAATGTTAAAACTTTGCAGCCTCAGCACAATACTATTGATACAGTATCATCCCTCAGAAACAAGTACATCTGAGCACTTTTGCCTGTTTCTTCTATGTACTGTATACTATTTGTTGATCATGGCGCCACAATTATATAAGCAGATGTGGAGGCTGCTAAAGACTGAGACTTACTCAGAATGGATGCTGTTTTTCTGATGAATCGGCTGCTCAGAATAAACAGGAACGCTTCATTAGAGGGGTAAATGGAAAAGTGAGTGTTTATGATCCCAATTACCACCTTTGCTTTAGTGCCTTGCTTTAATCATACCCATATCCTTCTTTCTCACTGAGCACTACAAAGCCTCCCACTACAACACCACACACACACACTCACACACACACACACACGTTCACACACAAATAAAACAGAGCTAGACTTAAGCAGTTCATTTGTTTCCAACTGCCATGCAAAGTGGAAAGGAAAACAACTTTGTTGCAGTTACACAACTTTTGTTTCTGCATTAATGCCTTTACACATCTTAGATTTCATATAATACAAATGTATTTGCTGACTGCAAATAGCATTTATCTTGTTTCATCATATGACTCCTCATGATCCACATGCTATATTCTTCACAAAAGGTTGTAGTTTTAAAGGTCTTTCCTTTTTGGGCCTTCTCTACGAAGACTGGCTCACACAGTCAAATAACCTGTGGCACAAAACCTTTCACCATGATGATCATCATTATAGTTAATCACCATTCATTTCCAGTTTCACAAGAGCCCACAAGATCAAACATGAAGTATTTTGAGCAATCTCCTATGGCATGGTCTGGAACAACAGTTTGGAGTAATTGAAACAATATGCAGCATATCAACACTCTCCGTTAGTGAACCATCACCACAGTTTGCAGATATTGTGATAATAACGTGAGCTTGTTTTCTCCTTGTTGCTGCCACAATGACTGGCACCACAGCTCGGTTCGTGTCGTATGATAGCAACGCCATCTAGTGGACGGAGGCGGTAACCTCACTCACCAGCAGCTAGGAATCATGCAGGGTCAGCCCCAGTACAGAGGACCCTGTGGTAAACAACAGTGTTTCCCTAAAGCTACAACTACAGTCTTCATTAAAACATTGGCTGCAGCCTGATTTTGAGGTCGCATCAGAGCTGGCTTGAAGACATTTATGGCAGGGAGCAACAAGAACAGGGCTGCCCCTGTCACTTGAAACCTCTACGATACGTTATCCAAAGGCGATCCCCTTCTGTTATGGCCAACATTTGATTTGTGGTCTTTGTCTCGGAGACATCGTTTCCTGGGTTTGACACATCTTCAGTTGTTTTTTTTTTTTTTGCATGTTTCTTATTTCACTGCCTCTTCCTTTTCATGTTGTGCACGCCAGCAATGAGGGCTGGACTGCTGTATGGCGAGATGCGACAGTTCAAACACACTGTGGTTCATTAAAGACATCCTGTTGGCTTCCAGAGGGAAAAAGATCCTGAACCAGCCTACTGTTGCTCCAGTCTGCCCTCTAAACCCACACTGGCCAGACCACATCAGCACTGAAGCTGGAAATCACAGGATGACCGTGGTCAACCAGACACACAATACCATTACCATTTGTCATTTCTTTCCTGCGCGGTGTTCAATAGCTGGTACAGTATTGAGCGCTGCTGCAGGATGCCGGTAAGCTGCGCAGATGGTGCTCTGTGATGTTTAATGTCACGTTTGTAGTGGCAGGACTGTCACAGCAGCCTCAACTACTGATGAATTAAACCCCTAACTTTACAGTACTTCACACAATGCTCTATTTTTATTTAATGAGACAGATTGTGTTCAAAGCGAATGTAATAAGAGGGAGCAACCGCTAGCTGTAACTAATGGTATTCAGACAGAGGAAACATGCATCTCAAGCTTAGGAAGGAGAGTTTTGGTTTGAGTAAGTCATGTTGTAATGAGCTGAAGGAGTCACCACCTCAGTTGGCTCATAGGAAGAAAGTTAATACTGAGGTTGGATCTGAAATTGCTGGGTTCAGACAGGAAACACAAAGACAGGAAGAAAGAAAAAGAGAATCCTGAATGATCAACAGCATCTTCTGACCTCATTGCGAACTTGACATTTATTTGTGGAAACGTGGTCAGGGTTGTTGAGAAAACAAACTTGTAGAGAAAAATTCTGTTCATAACCTTTTTTTCATAACTATACATGTATAGCTCCAATACAATTCTATCTCAGCACATACACCTGCTGTCTTAAACCAGTAGTAATAACACTGCGACATTTTAAAGTCAAGTTTGTAAGTAGTAGCATAGTGACACTTTTTTTTTCTTTATGTTTCCTCTGTCAGCCAGTGCATTACATATGAACTGAAACAATAAGTTACAATAAGGGCAAATGTCAGCCAAATTCATGGTGTTTACATCAAATGAATTGTGGGTAATTATGGCCTTTTTATACAAATTTGAGTTAATGTTTACAATTAACATAAACAAATAAAGTGATATATATATATATATATATATATATATTCCTTTTTTGGGTAAGCAAAACAAGCTATAAACACCTCACTGACATATTATGGCCTTATAAAGTTTAAATGGTGAACATGTTAGCAAACATCTGTCTATTAAAATGTTCAGCAGACAGGGAGCAACATTAGCATTCATGTTGAGTTGTGTTTATGGCCACCAGTCAAATGTAAGTCTGATATTCCCTCTCCATTTAACTTCGGAGCAAAGTAGCGCTTTAGCTGCTAAACTATGTTCACCAGCTAGGTGCTAACTTTGTCTGCTGTTTGTTGCTGGAAAGGTAATATGCAGTTACAGCCATCTGCTGCATCTGGATACAAGTCTGATCTGAGCAATAAGACCGAAACAGTTACACTGAAGATGCGAGCCCTAAAACCAAAAGAATGTACCGAAAGACACTAAAACGGCCCATGGATTTGAAGAGAAAACTGATGATAATTCTCTGAGATTGTTACTATAAGCATTCCATTCATCTCTTGTCCAAGTTATTTGACCTGTTAATACTGATCAAAAATATTGATTAATTAGCTTTAATGTTTGGTTGCAAATCATTTGCAATCACTGACTGAAGTCTATGAGACAACAGACAGCAGCAGATACTTGGTTACTGTTTGCTTGTTTTAGGGGCTTTTTGCCTTCATTTTTTTTCTTCATCAAGTTGAGCACATGTTCAGTGGGGTGACCGGCTTGGCCAGTCAGGAGAAGTCTACGTTTTGGCCTAAAAACTCCTTGCTTGGTTGTATCATTCCTACACTGTTTAATATGGATGTGAACACATTCAAAGTCAGCACTTTAACCTCATAGTTAAATAGCACATCTTTAAAAAGCATCTAAAAACCCATTTGTTTTCTTTGGATTTTGCTTGACCTTATAACTTTTACTTTGTGGATTACATATTCCCTTTTTTATACATTTTCCTCTACCTCTACCTCTTCCTCTTCCCTTAAATTAAGTGTGCTTTTACGGTAGAGTGGTAAAACAGTATCACTGTCCAAACACTTACAGACGGCACCGTATATCCTCTGCGTAGCATTCTAACATCACTGAACTGGTAGTAATTTGAAACATCAGCATAATTACCATAAACACACCACATTGTACATAACAGAAAAGCTGTTTAATGGCAAAACAGGAAGCTCTGTTTCAAGCACAAACAGAGTGAAAGCGTTTGAATTCAAGCTGATGACCTCACATCTACTATTGTTTAACAGAGCACTAACAATGCATTACCTGTAAATGCTGTGTGAGTAAATACTAGAAGCGGTATAGGCAAGGGAGCAGTTAAACAACGTGAATGAGTTTGTGTTCATGCATGCATGCGTGCGTGCGCACGTGTGTGTGTGTGTGTGTGTGTGTGGTGCAATACAGTAGCTGTGTACCCGGGGCTCTCATCCAAACAGCTGGTACCCATCTGTTTCTTCTTCTACTCCTGCGGCCTGTGGCTCAGGGAGCGAGGTGCACTGGCATGCGGTGTCTGGGTCTGGACCAATAGTGGGGAGGTATGCACTGCAGGAGTGTGCGTGTATGTGTATGCATGTGGTTTATGACGAGCGAGGGCTCCTCATGTGTATATGTGGTTTCGCACTCGACCCTTGTGTGTGTATGTCTGCGTGTGTGTGGACTCCTGGATGTAGGGCCATGTGTGTGGATTAAGCATGTTTGTGTGTTCATCTGGCCAGCGCTGCATCCTGCGTGCCTGCGTGGTGTGACTGTGTGCGTGCGAGTGTGTTTGTTGGTTTTTAATAATCACATTGTATATCCACTAATATCACTGATACACAGCCATACGTTACAGCAAACATATCTCAAAGTGCTCTGATGCCCTTTTATTGCCTGCACAATTTCTCCCATGATGCAGTTTGCTCCAAAAGTGACTCATTGTGGAGGAGTGTGCAGTCTTTCCATTTATTGTTTATGTAAATCATATAGACTGAACATAACGTCTGCTATATCCTTCCAAATTTCCGTCATTACTTTATGGCTTTATTGGTATGATCGCTCTCTGAAAATATGCGCCTTCCATAGAAAATAAGAATCTTATGATGTTTTAAACAGAAAAAGGCTCACGGTGGCTAAGGTGGTATTTCCGTTGGGTAAGGAAGTAGATGCCTGGAGAATGTTGAGTGCTTGAGGAATAAGATGATCTTTATTGATGTGGCGAATGTTATGTCTGAGGCTTTGTGGATAAAACAGAGTTTCTGCCAATTGGTTTAATAAGACTGTTCTCATGAGGAATCGGTCAAATAATCCATGACCTGCCTTGAACTCAGTCCCACTTTTAATAGAATTTGAGAAAACCTTTCTTATATCTCCACTGGAGGGCAGTGTTAGTCTTGTAATGTGTTGTATGTCATTGGAAACATAGTCAAAGTCAGCCTGACTGATGCTTTCTCTTTTGCTCCCTCCCTTGCTGCCTACTCACTGTGCCTTCAAGTGATTCATAAGCCTCCCAAACTGTCCACAGTAAGCAACGAAAAGTAGGTCCAGGCATTCATATGGGGGTAAAACATGATGCTGGAATGGGTTGGAGGCGGTGAGGTCAGCTCATTCAAAGGGGACTCAAGGGGACCTCATCTGGTCTGACTTCAGTTGGCAGCATTCCTTGTTCAGCACTAAACTATACGGCGATTCAGCTCTCTGAAAGCTGCTACTGATGAACACCTGACCACTGAGCTATTTTGGGGTTAGTCAATTGGACAGAGTGACTTGTAGTCAGATTGTAAGGAACACAGAGGAAGAATGACGTCCAAACCAGAGGAAGCTCAGGCCAGTATTGGACTTAAATAAAAGGAACCTGGTGACACAATCCAGTTTAAGATTCAGCTATGGGTAATGAATACTGCACAAAATACATACAATAGAGGCTTCAATCTGGAAATGTAAACGTTGACCATTAAACCTTATTCTTATTTTGTGCACAAACAGTAAATACAGGACTGAATAATGCACAAATAATGTCACAAACAGCGAGCTATTGCCTGGACAAACTAGTGGAGCCATTTGTTTCTGTTGTTTTGGCAAGACCTGAAAGACTTTAGACAGGAGTCTGAATACAGAGTACAGATCAAGGAGATCTAAAGAGTAGCTAAGAGATCCCAAACAGGGGAGTGAGAAATGTTAATAGACAACAGAGAGACTTTCAGACTCCAGCCTTTCAGACTGATAGAAGTCAACCCTTGTGTTTTGTTGAGCTTTGAAGAATAAGAATAAGAAAAAGAAGTCGATGGTAACATTTGATGATGGTCAAAAACACAGAAATTATCTTAAAGCTTTATTACACCAAAATTAGGAAACATTTCATGTTTTATAAATGTTATGTGTGAAAAAATATAATTTTGTTTGTTTAAAAGTCATTCAGACAAAGAAATTTACTATGTTATACAACATGGTGACATAACTTCCTGTTAGACCTCTTATATACAAGTTGTAAAAACAGCAGAACAATAATAGGAATGAAATCAAAATAGATTTATTTGGGATTTATGAGGGGTGGTGCTGCATTAAAATACTGTCAGCTTGAGTCACAGACTAAGAGCAGATGAAATTGTTTTACAGAAGTAATGTTGCATTTTCCTTAGCTGCCTTCCGAAACATGTCATTAGTACGAAATATTGTTTATAAGAATTCTCAATTATGCTGGCTCTGGTTTTAAGCAGTTGAAGAGGACCCAGGGTCTTTAGTGTGTCAAAAGATATAAAGGACAGCAAAACAAAAGTATATTGTGTAGTCACTTTGAGCTCTTACATACGTATTTTCAAGATGATAAAAATAATATCATGTCAAAGTTTATAATATGCTGTATAGTATCATGTATAACAAAGGTACACATGCAAAGTATACGACATACAAAAGTTGTAATTGTAACAAATACCACATTCATTGTCGAATGGTTAAACGATATGACAATAATAAAACACTCTAAGGTAAGTAATACAAGTCCTAATATTTCATTCACAAGAGAAAAAATTGTTTTTGTTAAAGGAGCTATTTGTAAGTTTTGCTATTGCTACATAGCCAGCGTTAGCATTAACAGCTGTTTACTTACCAGTCTAGAGGAAAATTGTTTAGAGTTCAGCATTAAATTTCATTCCTCACTTCTTCTTAACTTTAATTCATCTCGTTCTAAAAATTGGCCCGTTCAGCAACTGTAAGTCAACACCGGGTGTCAGTTCACTACATTTATACTAACACAACCAGCAGACGATGATAAATGCAAGAGGTACTGCGTTAGAAAGTGAAAGTAGGCTATTATTTCATTCATGACAACTGTCTTAATGACACCACACCAATTTTAGCTTGTCAAGCAACGTTAACCTGTTTGTATAACATTAAAAACAGCTCAGGTGCTCTTTTAGTCTGTAGTTTCTGAGATGAGAACTGCAGCAGAGGTTTTTTAGTGAGCTTGAATGCTGTGAAATGTCAAGTTCATCTTTTGAAATAGACTGGAAACATCTTTTTAGATGGCTCTGTGTATGGCCTCAGTGGCCCTATGTTGTACAGTCAAATTACTGCAGTTTAAAATTATGCAGTTGATTCTGCATACTAATGTATCCCTTCCTTTGCCTGGTGCAACCAAAGGTCATAGAGATCGTGCCCTCTCCAGTTCACCGAGTGTCTGGTGCATGTACTGCAATGACCTGTGCACATCTGGCCGTGAGGGAAGAGTGAGGCATTTGTCACTGACAAGATAATTGAGTTCTCCTTGACAAGCGGAGGTGAGCGAGTGCACAGACAACGTGCCATGAGAGCAGTGATCCTTGAACAAGCCGGACTGTACATGAGTTTCAGCAAGGACATTGTATCTGAAAACAGCCTTTACAATGGAAAATATACACAAAATAAATTATTTCTTTTAGTGTGTCTTTATTTTTACTTAAGTTGAATTATGTAGTCAAGGGTGGTGAGTGGCTGAAAGTCTTCATGCAAGTGTTGGTTCAGAAAGGCCAAGTCAACGATAAAACAGGACCGCAAAATCACTGATGGTTGTATTTTCTCACTGTAGATATCTGCATATTGCCCAGCACTAGAGCTGAAATCCTGGCTGACCTCTGCTCTGGGGTTTGACTGTGTCTAGACTTGTTTGTGCTTTTTCCATTAGGCCGCACTAATGGGCCTTATAGTGCACTGTGGTGTTATAATACATGTGCTGAGTGTATCCGGTGGTTACAGCATTTACTGTAGATAACTGAACGTATCCACAGTCTGCTTCCATTGTACAGAAATCAATAAAGTATAATCCAACATATGCAATGAACCTGAATATTGTAGGTAGATAATCTTATAAGAAAATGTGTTTCCATCTGTTTTTATGCACATTTTCAATTTTCTAGAACAGGTTACAAGACATCTCAACAACTCAAAAAACCGTGTAAAAAAAGATTTCACGCTTGGTTGAGATAGAAAAGTTGGTGTACCAACAAAAAAAAAATGCAACACAGAGTTTGGTGAAATTTGGTTGATCAATACAGATATATTGCGTTTATGACAGAGTATATCTCTGGATTATGCGCCTATAATAGAGTTATGTCAGTGGAACCTTTTCTGACTTGTCACCCTTTAGAATGAAACAATCACCATTTCTCAATCTGTGCTCTTCTCTGCACTGGTGATCTTGCAGACTTGTGAAATGTCATCATCATCCCCTGCTCAGTTTTCTCCATAGACATACATAGATGCTGCACTCGATGACAGATCATACCTTAACATCATATTGCACCGGGCGAGACTGGTCTGTAAACAAGCGCAAGTAAACAGAGCAGCTGCAGTTTTTCTGGATTAAAAGCACTAAAAATTTGACATTTCTCAACTGATTTCAGCAAGTGGTTTTTATAGCCAAGGGTTTATCATCGACAAGGAGTGAAACTTAAAGCCTTGTCTCTACAACATAAGTAATTCAGTTCATGTAAACCCAACGCTGATGCACACTCTTCCTTATGGAAAACAACAATTATAGCCTAAACTCTTGTGATTTTGACACCAAGGTCAGAAAGCACTGATAACAGTAATCATAAATTTACACTCAAGGACAAATTCTAAAACCACTTTGAATTTATTAGTGTCATAAAACGGGAATGAATGCTGACTTGGGGCTGCTGGCATGCTGGCCTGTGTTGAATCCCAAGGGAGATTATTATTATTGTGAATTTTCCTTGATTTTTCAGTAATTAGTTAACATTTAACTTAGTGGCTCTTGTAGAAATGTTACACAATTTCTGATATGGGTAAACACTGACAGTGACTAGTTGGAGCATGGGTTTAGTTACTTGATTTTCGTAGGGTCGTGTCCCATGTCGTTTTTTTAAAGTAAATTTTTTGGGGCTATTTTATGCCTTTATTGGATAGAACAGTAGAGAGACAGGAAATGGGGAATGACATGCAGTAAAGGCCGTCCGATGCGGGACTCGACTGACTGCAGCAAGGACTGTAGCCTCTACACATGGGGCACCTGCTTAGACCAGTACGCCACACGACGCCCATGTCCCTGCCACCCTTAACGGAGCTCACAACCTTGTTTTTTTTTTTTTTTTACATTTCCTGTCTCTCTCTACTTTACTATCAATAAAGGCATAAAAAGCCCAAAAAAAAAAAAAAAAAAAAAAAAAAAAAAACACTTGGCGACAGCAGAGAGGAAAAATTTCCTTTCAACAGTGAGAAACCTCTGACAGAACTGGACTGGGTTGAGAGGAGAGTAGAGAGAAGAAGTTACCAGCTGTGACAGTGGGGCTTAACTTTAGAAACACATCTCTTTGGCTACGTTTACGCCCGGCATCCACACTACTCCGGAGTTTTAAAGCACCCAAAACTGAGACTTTTGGAAACGCTGCTGCTAGTGTGAAAAATCGGGGGTTACATTGTCTGGACGGGCAAAAACAGACCAGACCTTTAGTAAATCAGCCTCGACTACCACTGGTGAAAGCAACATGGATGACGAAATACAAGCGTTGCTGACCTTGTTGTCTTTGCTACAGCTTTGTTTGCTGTTCTTCATTCGTAGCACTTTGTGCAACTAATCAACTGCAGCACAGACATTCAACTTCCTGTTTACACTTACTGATACGGAGCTAAAACGGTCGTCTGTATGGAGATCGAAAATGTAGTGTGGACATAACCTGAGTTGGTGTTTGTGTGTGTGTGTGTGTGTGTGTGTGTGTGTGTATCATCGTGGAAAACGTGGTCCAGTGGATTCATGGATGTTAACTTGGCATCCCATGAGTACTCAGTATTTAATACAACATTATTACAGAGTACTCATTGCTCCGGAATCTTCTTTACATTTGTGTAGTTGAGATCAAACCTTCTTTTTGATCTCAACTACACGCCTGTGAAGTCCTGTGGCTGCATCTTGCAGGGCTGTGATGTTGACGCATGTAAACACAGGTACTCAAAACCACCTCTGTGTTTCTCACAACAGTCTCCAGGACCTCATTTTGCCACAATGACACACACACACACACACACACACACACACACAGTGAAAACAGTACAAGCCAAGCTGTCATGGCTGGTATTGATTCAAGTTCAGTTTCTAGTGACACATATTTCTGCTTGTGGTAGAGGGAGATGGGGGAGAGATGGTGGGAGGCTGGTGGAGGGATGGGCTAGAGGTGGGGGAGAGATGGCTGAGGAATGGGGGAGAGATGGTTGAGGGATGGAGGAACGATGGGGGAGAAATGGTGGAAGGATGGGGTAAAGATGGGGAAAAGATGGTGGAGGGATGGTGGTGGGATGGGGGAAGATGGTGGAGGAATGGTGGAGGGATGGTGGAGGAATTGTGGAGGGACGATGGAGGGATGGGGAAGGGATGGTGGAGGGATGGTGGAGGGATGATGGAGGGATGGGGAAGGGATGGTGGAGGAATGGTGGAGGGATGATGGAGGGATGGGGAAGGGATGGTGGATGAATGATGGAGGGATGGGGAAGGGATGGTGGAGGGATAGGGAGAGATGGCCTCACACCTCTTCTCGCTCCTGTTCCTAAACGTTATCTTCCTCCTTCCCTGTCATCGTCTTCTCCTCAACCGTCTTCTCTTCCCCCGCCTGGTCTCCTTTTTTCTTCTTCTTCTTTTCCACTTACACCATCTTTTCTTTTTGCCCCTCCTATTTCCATTCCTTCTCTTCTTGCCCCTCTTCCCCCTCTTTCTCCTCCTCTTTCTCCTCAGTTTGGCTTTGCAGTGTTTGGTCCGGTCACTGGAGGTGGGGACTCTCAGGCTGTCCTCTGGGTCCTGAGGTTCTTGTGGGTCTTCTGGATTTTCGGGTTCCTCTGAGTCTTTAGAGTCCAGGGGGCCTTCTGGCTCCTTAGTGTCCTCAGGGTCGTCTGTGTCCTCTGGGTCCTCGGATTCATCAGGATCTTCTGTGTCCTTGGTGTCCTCTGGGTCCTTGGTGTCCTCGGATTCATCAGAGTTTTCTGTGTCCATGATGCCCTCTGGGTCCTCAGCCCTCCTCCTCATATCCTAGGTAGAGCCCCTCCTCTTCGTCCTGCTCCTCCTCCACCATCCTGTATCTTGATCTCTTGGGCAGCAGACTGTGCAGGAGCAGTATGGCGGGGGACAGCGGCTCTGGGTCACCGTATACCTGAAGTTTAAAAAGAAAACAGGTGAAAGTTTCACGTCATGTTGTTGATTGTTGTGACATGACTGAAGAACTGAACTATTCCAGTGTCCATGTACGTTGTTCCTGAGCAAATGGCAATAAAGTCTTTTGAATCTTGATGATTATTGGACCTGAGTGCTTTTCCTGAGAATTCACTCCAATGTTAATCAGTCAGTTCAGTTATTTATAGTCAGTGTATTTAAATTTAGCTCATCTCAAACAGCAGAGGAACTGGATAAAAACTGTACCTCTCTGAAGTGGAAGGCCACAGAGCAGAAGTAAGGCACCTCCACAAGCGCCTCTTCAGGAACGTCACCGGAACTCTCACCGTCCATGAGTTTGTCATAGGCCCATTCGCTCTCCGTGAAACTGCAGTCATAGCCGGATTTGTGGTAGGTGAATTTGTCCTTCACAGAGAACTTGCAGTCACTGTCAGTGGATTAATGGTCACAGTCAACACTGCAGTTGTAATTGCTTTTGGAGGACGAGTCAGACTGGGCTGCAAAGAACACATGAAAAACTGTCATGCATGAAGTCATGAAAAAAGGCTGACAGTATATTCATCCTGACTGAAACTCCCATCACACATTACTGGGAAAAAAACACTTCGTGTCATTCCATGAGCAATGTGATAATCATGAATCTAACTGCATATTTAAATATCAAATAATACATAAATAATTAAAGATGACAGTCTGTTATAAAACTAGAAAGTGTCCTGTACTTCTATCAGACATGTCTCTGGTTTGTCATGTGTTTTTGTTGGCACTTACCTCCGAAGTCGCTGGTGTCCTCCTCGTCCTCCAGCTGAGGGACAAGCCTGGGCCTCTGACTGATGAGGTTATCGAAGTCCACGTCCTGGAAGAAGGGCTGTGCCTTCACCTCACTGGCTCTTCCTGGATGAGAAATACGACAATCAAACATTTAGTTTGTTCATAAACACATCTTTGGTCTGGCTTAAGAGCTGCTCCCGACCCCAATCTCTCCACACCGCCTCCCCAGCCCCACTAATGTTGTTATAGTGGGGTCGGGTATAACAGTCAAAGTTCTCTGGAGCTCTCAGCACTCAACAGGACCGAGTCTTTCTATGGACAACCTTTTCATTAAGGTGGATGAAACTGGTCTCACTACAGTTACATGTAGTTCACCCCTAACCATGACACCCATTAATGTTATCATAAAAATTGAGAATGCTGAGCAGTTGGGAGAGCAGTTGCTGTGTGTTTATAAAACAGCTCTACGCCACTGCTGCAATCTGTTTTCACATCCAACATTTGTCCATTATTTGTAAACCTGCCACTTACTTGTGCCCAGACGCTTCATGCTTTCTTCCTGAGGAGCCTCATTATGATGTCCTGGGCATCATGCAGCACCACATCTCTCTCCTCTGGCCAGGTGACATTTTCTGTAAAAGTATATCAGTCAGATATTAGTCATCTGTAATCAAGTACTTCAAATAACAAAGATCTACGCCACCAAAGAGACTGCCAGAAACAAATGGCCTCATCCTTTAGAGCAACATTAACAGTGTAAAGATTGATAACCCAAATCTAAAAGAAATCAGAAATTCAAATTCAAATTCAAAGAAAGATTCACTCAGAACTGCTAGGATGATAAATATAAGAAAATGAAATGAACTAGAAATTCTTACTATTGATGACTTCATTTTTCAGCTCATCTTCGCTGTCTCCCTCGAATGGGAAAGAGACGACCAGGAACTGATAAAGAATAACTCCCACAGCCCACCAGTCGACGGCCTTCCCGTACGCCTCCCCTGGTACAGCTTTGGTGCAAAAAATATTGGCGTTCCTGCGATCTGAAGGAGGGAATGGAAAACAGAAAATGATTGACGAGCACTACACCACATTAACACTGGATAAACACAGATTTATTAAATGGAGAAGAGAAGGAACTAACCTCTCCGTCAGTGAACTCTCTGACGATGTTCTCTACGCAGACCTCTGCTGCCATGTTCAGAGACCCGATCTTTGACAGGCCAAAATCTGTTATTTTAATGTGGCCTCTCGAGGTGACCAAAAGACTGCAAAGGAAGGAAGCAGCAAAATGTCTCATGTTAGATTAAACATCAACCTGAAACCTGAAGCCAAGATTCAGTAAAAAAAAAAAAAAAAAGGGGGGGGGAGTTTCAGTAAGTTCAACTTAAAAAAAAAGACAGCCCATCAAAAAATGATGAAAGTTGCAGTCTAATATTAACAGTTTTCAAACCCCAACCCTGAAAACTAACTTGTCCAACACTGTCCACTGTTTTGGACAGCAAGAACCGACACCATTGCATACATAGCAACAGTAACTAAGGAGAGTGGAGCTTAGTGTAGTGGGTTGGAAATGCTATGCTGTGTGTCTTGGTGGGCGCCGCCATTGAGGATATTTACCTCCGTGAATTTCGGTTTTCTACCGTTTTGTCAGCGCAAGTTACAGACATTTGCATGTGGTAATATACGAAAATGTGTTTAAAAGATTGTTTTAAAGTATAAGCTAGTCAGCCGTGAGTTAATTATAAAGAGAGATACTATATTCAAATTAGTTTCACTTCCGGTCGCTCGTTAACAGGGCGTAGTTGCGCCATTTTGTTAAGAGGTGAAGTGAAAGGGTAAGAGAGTGTTATGCTAATGGTGCAGAAAGGTTCTGTGTCTTATATCAGTGTAGGATGAGTGTAACTGTGGTGTATGTGTTAAAATATGAGTGACTGTAGTAATTTGAGTAAAGTAAATGTGTGTTTTGGGTATTGTAATTTTTGTACTGGTATATTTTATATATATTGTATATATAAATATATTATATTTTATATCTATAGTATATTATATTTTAGCTAAGCCTACTCTTATTTATGTAGAAATTTAAGTCATATGTTAAATTTGTGTGAAACCATTTTTCTTTAGATAGAATGTTTTATATTGTTTATTGTCAATTAGGTTTCAACATTTACTATAGATTTCTGTAACATGTATTTTGGTGTGAATGTGAAACATGAACTCTAAAGCAGCAGGTTTTAGAAAGCTGATATGAATGAGAAATATGTATACTGTTGTATTCTATATTAAATGAGCATCGGCTGGAGCAAGACGCTAACTTTGGCTCTCTGCCTTATTAAACCACAGAATATTCTTATTGGCTACACAGTGCACTCTTGCCTGTGTAACCTTTGCTGCCGGTTCAGATTTCCCCTTGGTCTGGCACCGGTAACATTAGCAACAGTCAGTTAGATGCTTGAAACCAGAAATAAAGAAATGAAAAATCTACTAAATATTGTCTTAACGGGTTGAGGACTTACTTGCTGGGTTTGAGGTCTCTGTGAAGGATACCGAAGCTGTGGATGTACTCTACTCCACAGACAGTTTCAGCAATGTACATCTGACCCACGTCCACTGGAAAACGCCCGAAACGTTGACGCAAGGTATCACAATCCCCACCTACAAGGTCAGAGGGATCCATAAAGATAGATGGTGTCAGATGTTATGTTTACAAGTGTGTGCCAGATGTGCACAGTGGGTCCATAGTACAAAGAATATATGTGACAGTATGTTAAATAGTTAGTGTGCACTATCTTTGATCAATTAAACAAACACGACAAAAAGCTGCCTTCTTACCTTCCACATTCTCCACCATGCATAAGTCCATCTCTGTCTTAAATGAGCAATACATCGCAACAAAGGGGTTGTCGGAGAAGGTGAGAATGTTGTGTTCTACCAACAACTGCTGGACATCTGTTTCGCTGATCAAGCTCTGCCGCTTGATCTCCTTCAAGGCAAGAGCCTGACCAGTCTCCCTGTGACGTACGAGGTTTACAGTGCTGCACAAAACATTGGAAACATGAACAGCTTCTAATACTGGACATCAGCTCTGATATAAAAAGAAACTGTGCAGATGAATTCTTAATGTAAGCACAACAATAATCAACAATACGACATCCTCATTTCATCTTCTTTTCTAATTTGACCAAACTCTCGGGACTACCCAAAGAGTCGGTCTGAAGACAAAGAGAGATATCTGTCTTACTTACCCGAAGGCACCACTGTTGATATATTGGACTGTTTCAAAGTCCTCCATCTCTGGTTGTCTTGGAGGAGGACTGAAAACCGTGCGGGTCTAAATCAGACATGAAGAAAAGAAGAAAGGTGCAGAAAAGCAGCCTTGTTTTTAGGTTGACAGCTCTGCCTTTTTCACATTGGTTTTGAAGGGTTTACAAACAGTATAACATGTCTATTTCTCATTTTAACTGGTTAAACATCAGTGAATGTGTTTGTTTGTTTTCTTGGAGGACAAATTACAAATGAGATAGAAAGACAAGATTATTCATTATATCAGTTATTCTTACACCTCTGTGTTTTAGATGAGTCAATATCATTGTGCACTGATTTAAAATGTTAAGATTTTCTGTTACTGAACTCTTAATAATGAATAAAACAGCACAACAAAGTGATGAGATGTTTCCCGTCAGTCTGACGGATCAACACATACCTCATAAAGAAGCTTCTCCAATTTATTTTGCAGCTGCATAAAGTATTGGGAGTTGACCAGACCGTTGTGGACCACATTGTCGCAGTCCCTGGCCAGCTCGAGCAGCTGGAGCTGGATGAATTTCAGGGTGCTGGTGCCCTGGAGTTGGTCGCTGTCTGAGTGCATTTTGGCTGATTTCTTGGGTTGAACTAGGATGGAAGTCAGAAAATAATGATGTTAGATATTTGAGTTCAGGCAGCATCTGAGGTTAAAGGTCTGAGAGTACAGATGTAAGATTTTGTGATCTAAAGAAGGATGAAGTAATCAAAAATCTTAAAATCTTTTCCCAAGTCAAGAGGGAGTCAATGCAAAAATATTAGAATTTGGGATACACTGTGTGACGTACAATTCTTGTCATATTAAACATTTACGATAAATATATAAAGAATTAAAACATCTAAATGGTTTATAACACACTGTAACACGCTCTAATGTAGTTATCATTTTATTTCTAATAATGAATAACTAAATATGTAAATAAAAATAGACACCATGGAAGAAAAGTTTTCTTTATAATGAGATATTAACTAAGAAATAATTCAAATAAAATGAATAGTTTATAAAATAAAGTAAATACTTACATGCTTCTTGCTGGATAAATAGTTGTCTTTGCTGTTGTCTAACTTGAAATTCAAGCTTCTAACTAACAATTCTGTTTTCTATTCTGAACAAAGGAAAAAGTTGGTTTATCTTTGTCAAATGCTACTAAAACTGACTAAAACGTACTAAAACTCAACAGAAAGCTGCTGTTTGTTGTGTGTACTCGAACAACTATGAAGAGTCCTTCTACCCAGTATCATGACATGTAAGATTCCAGAGGTTCTACAATTCAGTTATGCAAATTGTCATTCCATTCACTTCATTTCCAAACTATATGTATATTAGTATATATACATATATACACACACATATATAAACATGTGTCTATATGTGCTCTATATATTTGAATTATACTCAAATATAGTTGTAGGATGGTGGAGGGAGTCTGTAACCATAACTGTACAAAAGCTGGCAAAAGGAAAAATTACACTTAATGGACAGTGAAAACATCTGCCATCATGATAATATCATATAGGTAATATTGACACAATATCAGTATTTCACATTTAAAATATCATGGTTATCGTCAGTACCAATATATGTACATATGTGTATGTTTGAACTGTATTTCATTACACTCAGACATGTTTCCATAATTGTTTCCACCCTGTGTATATCAATTAAGTAGACAATATATAAAAATATAAAGAGGAGTTACTGCAAGACTGTTGTATTCAGCCACATTTAACTTGTACCCCAATAAACTGGCAAAAGGTAGTGATGGAATTAAGATGAATGTGGGAGTATGGTTATTGTGGAAAAAACTTTGTGTTTCATAGTGTTACACAAAGTCTCATTTTATAAGCAAAGTAACTCACACGTGATTATCCTGGTGAAAGTAATATGTGTGCATCTAAGAGTTTTTGGGGATTTCTAATTAGTCTTGTTCACCATTGGATGGTGGAAGAAGTATTAATATACTTTAGCTAAATAAAAGTAGTGATACAAATTAAGGTCCTGTACTCATTCTGCAACAGAGTGTAAATGTTTTATTGTTTTAAATCATAGGATAATAAATGTTGATGCAAAAAAAGCAGCAGAAACACTTTAACTTCTTATTATCCCACTTATTTACAATATAATCTTTGTCTGACCTTAATAATTTGAATTTATTCATGGTTCTTACGATGTCGCTTATAATTAACAAATCCGCCTGTTTCACATGAACGCGCTCCTTGCCTGATAGGTAAACCCAGCGTTAACTGAGCCCGTTCATGACCAGCGTCGTAGTAAAGGTTATCAGGACGACCATTGTTAAGTTCAGATGAGACACGTTACCCAGGGTATGTTGAACTTGCTTCATCAAGGTGAACACAAAATCCCCCCCAAAATGGGAAAATATGGTTTTTCTGCCATTAAAACTTGCTTGTTTGACTGGGCTGGAGTTAGCTGGTTAGCATGCTAATTTCGGTAGAAGAAAAGAAGTGATAGAAATAGAAGCTAAGAGTTAACATTGGCGTTGCTTTCCACTGCTAAAGAGACAGCTCTTGGCAAGTAAAGGAATGAAGTTTGACGAATGTTTCTTCTAAAATGCTAAGTCAACAGTTGCTAATGCTAATGTTGACGATGTAGCAATAGCAAAACTTACAAATAGCTCCTTTAAAGGTACAATGTGTAAGATTGTGCTACCTGATTTTTTTCCCCCATGTTCCTTATAATTTTTTTATTTATATGTGCATTTATTGTTGATAGTTAAACTTGTTGATAGCACTGAAACAAATTATGAGTACTTGTAATACAAACAGTATGTTTTTATTTACCTATACAAATATGAAGGCAAGGGGATACTGCATGATACACGGGTGTAAGGCGGGATGGAGGTAAAGATCGTTTTCTAGGCGTTTCAGACATCTCTGCATTTCTATGTATCTATGCTAAGCTTTTTTTTTTAGTTGAATCTGTAGCGTAACTTCAAGCTCTGGAGGAAGCTCTTCTTTGTGGGACTGAGGGCAGACTAGACTCTACACTGACTCACACAGCATCTAGTGTCATAAAGTGGTATTACAACACGGCCAGATCTTAGACATTACACCTTCAATTGCTGGACAGAGGAAATTAAAAAAATCTACAAATATTATCGGCACATAAAACAAACATTTTAGATTGAAAACCATTTATTAAATATTCATACTCTTAAAAATCGTAAATAGGAAGACTCAAAGTGAAGTGTGACCAGATTAGGTTTTAATTTCTAAATTGTCAAAATTACCAATAATTACAACAATATGCCTACAGCACATAGCAATTAGAGGCTAACAACTTGCTCTCTTCACATTAATCCAAACATCATTGTAGCCTAAATCCTTACAGCTTCTTATACTTTGTCATTTGCAATACCCTGCAGCTGCAGACACAACAATGCTCAGCCCGGGACGACCAGGCGAACTAATCGAACAGTGAGTAATGCAGCTTTTCACCGCAGAACCAGACAGCGCTGGTGGAGACCCGCCGTTAATTGCCCTCGATCGGCACAGCAGCTCCACAGCAAGTCCGCGGTGCCGGTTGAACGTCCCAGCAAGGACGCCTGCTTCGTCTTTTCTATGGAGTTATGAAGATTAGAAGTGGCATTTTAAAGCTTCGGGGTGTCAGTTAACGAATGAGTTCAGAGGTGTCGCCATGCAGAGAGGGATGTTGGATGAGACAGAGCGAGCAGGAAAAGAGAAACATCACAGATGACTGCGGATTCTGCACAGCGGGTCGTTTCTCCAGCCTCCTCCAGCCCTGCCTCCTGTGAAAGGAGTGGCTGTTTCTACATTACCGGCACACACATGCTATGCGTTGTCACACACGGGCTTACTGTGACTTCGTTTGTTTTGGTTGGCGATAACCTGGAAAACGCAGACTGAAACGCCGGTGCACGCATTTATGGCTGTTTGACAGGCTTTTACGCACTGATCCAACACAGCAGTAAGGTAAGACAAGGCATGATCACACTGATAATTGTGATTTTGGCTGAACCCTTCAGGAAATACCGGTAGGTTATAGTGACACAGTACAGTAGCCTAGTCGTAACTTGCCTTACTGAGTCATCCTATATGTTGTAGTGTGCATTGGGGAACAGTTTGTTGCAGGTGCCTTAGGCCAGCAGTTTGAAATTGCAGGTTCTGGAGTCCTTAAGGTTCCCAGCAAAAAACCATACATAGTTTAGTTGCACTATTGCCCTAACAAATTAGAGATTAACCTAATCTAACCATACTGTAAATGTCACCCTTATTATAATTTACAAAACACATTTTAATATATAACAACATAAATAATTTGAATCCATGAGCACTGGAGGCCCTGCAGTATTACTAATAATGAGCTCTTTAGACTTTCACATTATAAAATTTATGAGCCCATTAGTAGACTTACTTTTTTATTATAATCCAGCAGCACTGGCCATTAATTTTGTGTCATTACTGTGTTGTCTGTAGTGCAGTATAATCATAAGACACTGATGGAATATTTTTTTATAAAAAAAAAAAAAAAAAAAATCATTCTCATCCCTAAAATGAGACCAATGTATCACAGAAAAAACTTTAGAATAGGTGAAAGACACACATTCCTCGGATGATACCACCCGTGCTGTAAATATACCACTCGGCAATATTATGGAACTTTTCCTGCAAGGAGTATACTCTATGTTCCCTTACAGTATTGACAATGACAATGTTTCCTTCACCATTTACAAGTGCCATAGGTAAGCAGTGCTCCAGAAACAATATTTGCTATGTTGACATGGAAACAAATTAATGAATTAAAGCAGCTGTGATCATATTATTTGCTGTCCATCTGTGTCTGCCTGCTGTAGCCTGTTTTGTGATGACATCATGATCCTAATGCTAGGTGGTGCTGCCAAAACATTTGCATGTACAGTATGATAACAAAGGATTGAACTTTGAACTGACAACATTAAGGCATGTTACAGTAGTGTTACCACACACTGTGTCACTGCTTGCTCACAGCTCCTTGAGCAGAGGTTTATCTCACAGTGCGTTGTGTCATAGTTATAAACAGCTCCCCTCAAATATTTATGCTGACAGAACGTTAAGAGATTTGAGTCATGATATGACAGAGAGTGGCAGGAGGTGTCAGATCAGCTTGCCTTTCAGGAAACACTGCTTCACTTTTATTTGGCAGATACAGACAGTGTTTATGAGTGATGATGACTCATAGACGGAGCTCAGGTTCATTTAGTAGAGGCTGTACTTTCACTAAGCCAGTAACCATTGCCAAGTTGAGCATATTACCCCGGGCTGTGTAAGGCTTCATCTCCACACTTACTTTCACACACCTTCAAGTGTTATGTGGCTATCAGCCGCAGTTAGGTTTAATTGCAAATAGACAATTACTGTGGATTTATTTCCCCTTAGCATAGTACACAGTGTACGGCCTGGAATATTAATTAGGAATATGATAGATATGATGTCATTTGTAGCGAGTTGTGACATTTCACAGTGACACAGATTATTTCTATTTAGCTCTGTCACTATATATGGTGATGCAGCACATTACTGGTAAATATTTAACCTGAAGGCAAGGGTCAGAGGCTGAACAAATAGTCAAACTAAAATTCACAGTGAGTTTTACACCCCTAGACATTTCTACTGAGGGACAGTAATGAAGACTACAAAAGTGCCATTTTGCCTTTGGACAATCAGAATACACAATGTGGTTAATATTACCATCACATATCATTGTGATCAATGAGTGTAAGACTATATGGCTGCTGTGAAATGTCTTTATTCAGTTTACAGCTTATGCAGAGGTGACTTCAAAATTTCATGGATGCCTTGTAGGAATGTTACTCCACCCTTTTATTTTGCATGAGCAGGTAAAGTACTGTACTGTTATCATGATCACAAAGCCTCTCCCTGCAGGCAGCTCCACACACCACTGCTGATATTCTACAGAGCACATTGTGTGTCTGAGCCCTGCATTTTGCATTTTATGGCACTCTGAAATCAAGCCTTTTAGTTTTATCTTGCCACACATTTCAGTGACAGTTAAACATTACAGGAGTGAAGTCACAGCCCAGAGGAGAAAACCTGACACAACACCAGATCCCTGTTGGTTTTACTAATACATGGGTGTCTCTTTTACACCTCGGTTCTTGGCAGTTACATCAAAGAATCGGAGGTTTAGTGATTTGGTTACTTGGCCAGAAAATTTCAAGTTGTAGTGTTTATGTACTTTTGGAAACCGTGGTCACCTTGTGATCAGTTAATCTCTCTGTACCTTCTACAGTTTCATAGCCAGGCCTATAAGCACGTTGCTGCTCTCCCTCTTACAGCTTTATTTTTAACCGACATTGGATATTGAATTCTAATTCCCTTGTTTTTGTAATGATAATTAGTTTTAACTTTATACAGAAAATGTGTGTCCAGACTAATGCCACTGTAACAGAGTCAACTGGCTGAACAGGCTTGTGTTGTTCCACACAACCCTCAATATGCTTTGTGGATATGGTGTGTATTGTGGTCATGACTGCATTCATCGTCAGTTCTGCAGTTAGTCTCAAACACTTCACTGTAATCTCTCCAGTAGGTAGGTGATGGCGAGCCGTAAAGATAGACGTCGGGATCGAACCCCACTGGAGGAAAGCTATGAAGACAGGAGCAGCATCCCCAGTCCCGGGGACACCCTCCCCTGGAACCTGTCCAAACACCAGAGGGTCAAACGCTCTAAGTCGGCTTCAGGGGAGGTCCTGGATCCAGCAGAGAGGGCTGTGATTCGCATTGCAGGTAGGATCACTATCAAAACTTTGGTGTACTCATCAGATAAGTTATTAAAAGCAAAATTATTTCACACAGTTTATTCAAGAGAGGCATTTGTGCAGTTGACTTTCCTGTCTGATTAATTGTTTCTTTTGTAGAGGATTTTACACCATACTTGGGGGGGGGGGGGGGGGGGGTTTAAAACAAAACTACATGGTTTGAAACTCCGACTGCGTTTAAAGATGGCCTACAGTCAACAGGACAAATTTGCGTGTCAAAATTCACTGAAGTTGAAGTTGAAATGAAAGACTTCAACTCTGTGAGCACCATTCCATTAAAATGAAATAATTTTGCAGCAACATTTCGTCGTTTTGAATGCGAGTGTCACAAGCCCTTTAGGAGTGGCTGCAAATTCCACACATCTGTGTGGTCACAGTTACAACAGACTTGAGACTTTAAACCAAAAGAGGTCAGTGAAATATTGCTTTTCAGATTTGTGTTTATCTTGAAAGAGGGAATATTGCTCACATGGGCAGCTGGGGAATATGAGCAATAATGTAGAGTGGTATTTTGAAATGTGTTTCACACTTAGGCATAACTGTAGTAGAAAACAAAATGTTCACTGCTTTGATATAAGAAACTTCAAGAGCAGAGGAAGAAAGAAAGGGATTAAGAATGTTGACTCTAATACTTCTCTTCTGAAAAGCAATTGAAAATGCATTTAATAATTATGTCACGGCCATTGTTGTCTGTGGGAATGTCTTGTTTGCATTCTGGGTAGAGCTTTTCAGACAACATCACATCAGTTGGTGGAGAGCTCAATTTGAGACACTGACCACTGAACAGGTCACAGTAATACTAGTTCGTCTATGTTTTTTGGTGCACGTGTGCTTCTTGGTGTCTTGAAATAGCAGTGAATTTTGTGGACTTAAAAAATTATGACATCATGTAAAAGAGACAACTACTTTGTCTGGTAGTGGGAGGGGTTGAGAACATGATTCCCGTTAGTGGTATGATGGGATGTTCTTCTCTGCTGCAGCTCCACCATGCATTTTAAGCTGCCTTGACCTGCATGATGCAGCTTTAACAGTCAGGTCCCTCAGGAACAATTAACCTTGTAAATGATAGTGTAAGTGAAAAAAGGAGACTAAACTGTTTCATTTTGTACATACAGCTGTAAGGTAATTCTTTCCTCTTGCAGACTGATGATAGGCTTTGCCGGTTGAACAGGATATACACTTCATCCATTCAGAATCCATTCCAAGGAAAGTAGCAAGAGACTAGTTTTCCAAATGCGAGGTGTGGTTCGCTTTGCTCAAACAATAGGCTGGGATCCCGTCCAGTTCAACTGTCGGGATGCTGGAAGCACATTATTTATTTACACCATGGTTTGGCAGTGCCATCTCTGTGACATGCTGATTGCCTGAGGCCAAGCGTTAGATACATTTACACAGTTCATGGCCAGAGAAGGCCTCGTGTAAAACCAACATATGAATCAAAGAGGTAGATTAACAGTCATAATCATCGTATGTGTAATTATCAGTACCACCTCTATCACATGACTTGACTTGTATCAATATTGTACGGGTCATTTGATATCCTTATTGTGTTTGATTGTGAGGTGAATTTAAAATGGTGTTCCCATAGTCACTGTAAGAAAGGCAGGACAACCCCACATCTGCACTGATATGATGGCAGTAAAACCTGTTTATTTGTGTGACTTCTTTGTCATTGTAGCACAGAAATAACAATACAATACTCCCCTTTTATGTTTTAATGTGCTTATTTTCAATGTGCCAGTTTTAGCCTCAGTTAGTCTTTGATCAGGTTTGTTTTGGAGTGCCGTGCTCCTGCTGGGCAAAGAGGAAGTCTGAAAAACTTTAGCACCTACAATAGGCCTGCGTCCACATCCTCTTCCTCTATCCATCAGAAGGCCAGGTCAGGCTGTGTCAGCACCCATGGGTGAGGCTGAGCTTTTGTTGTCGGCTCTGCTGACTGACTAACTGGCTGCTGCAGAATCCCTGACTGTATATAGATGAGCATGTGCTGGAGGGGTATCAGAACTGGACTAAACACAATTCTTGTTAGCCACTTACAGTGTGGCTGAGGGAGGTCTGATGTCTGGTTGTGTCTACAGGAAGAGAGACTCCTACAGGGAGACTCCTACAAGCTTTGAATTGATGAAACATTTAGAAAACTAACCGGATAAGTAATTAAAAAAAAAAAAAAGCAAAGTAGAAATTAGGCTGTATCTTGTTCTTCTTTGTAACTGATGTTTTGGAGATGCAAGATGTAGATAGATGCAGATTGAAGGCACTAAAAGACTGATTTCTCATTTGTTCAATGCATTAAGGAGTTTGGTTTTTTTAACCATGGTAACAGCATGGAAATGTTGTCCGGTCCAACATTTTGGTCCAGTCTGAAATATTTGAACAACTATTGGGTAAAGACATTCCTGTTCCCCACAAGATTAATTGTAATCAGTTTGATGAGCCCTTAACTTTTAATCCGGCGCCAACAACATGTCAAACATTGTATTCGTCCAATACTTTGGTTGACCACCACATACTTGCAAAACTATTTCCCATGAGGCTCAGTTGTACTTCATGTATGTATGCTAACATGAAAAATGAAAACGGTGACCACAGTAAACATTCTAAACATCAGCATGTGTTTGTCAGTATGTTAGCATGCTATGTGTTAGCATTTGCTCAAAGCATCACTGTGCCTAAATACAAGTTGAGCCCCTCGTGTGGCTGTAAACTTTCAGTCTTGTTTGTGTTTGTGTGGCTGTGTTGATTTTCTAGCTGGGGTAACACTTGACAGTTAATGGAGATGCAAAACCACCATATAAGATGCATAGCATAGTGTAGCATGGCAAACATACCTTCTGTAAATAAGGACATGACCTTGTCATTATTAGCATCTTGATGTTCCTATTTAGACTTTAATGTAGCCTCACAGAGTCACTAGCATGGCTGCAGACTCGTATACTCATCATTTTTAAACTGAAGTTGCAAAAATTAGCATTTATTTGAAATATTTCCCCATATGTATGTATTTAACTCTGTTACTCTCTGTACTGGCTGAGCTGTGCGATGTGTCTGTGGTTGTGGCAGTCATGCGATCTCAGGCTGAACATGTTCTTTTTTATGTCTCGTCAGTCATCTTTGAAGACTACTCTCAACTTTGCAGATCTCTAAATTAGTTATTAAATTACATGTATCTTTATAATTACCAATTAGAGCAGCTTAGACGCTGTTGTAATCACCTATGGGAATAGACCCTGAAAAATTAGATTGAGAGCTTATTAAGACCTGGTGTTAAGTGAAGGCTTCAATAAAATACCATTGGATCTTATTACCAGTGGCATTAGCAGGTTGTGAATAGGAAAGAGAAGACTCCGTTGGGATTAAGACGTGAACTTAACAGGATGGTTCTATCTAGAGATGTACTGTAACTATAATAAAAGTCTCTTTACTGAGACATCTTAAGGCTATAAAGATGATGTACACCAGTGTACACTCATTCACGAACCGGTGAATGATTGAGTCAAAAGCTCTCTAGTCAGTCAGCTGTCAGACTGGCCAAGGAGAGGATTTACTGTCCACTGTATGACTGTGCATGGGGTCAGTACAGGTGCAAAGGAAGAGGTCAGAGGTCATCCCTGATCCCTGGTCAGAGGAATGTACAAGTCCTTAGTGCTCTCATGAGACCGGTTCTCAAGGACTGACTCTGTGCTCCTGCAACATAACTCAGTATAAGGTCAGACACTCCACCCTGCCACCATGTGGTTGACTATTTGACCTTCACTGTTGGGAGAAAGTATCATCAATGTGAGAAGAGTCACAACACCCGTTTTACAAAATCCTAGCTGAGTGAGCTGCTAGAGACACACACACACACATACATACACACACCCTCATCAAGTTATTGTGACACATACATTCTGTCAACTCCAATGTTAGTTTGAGAGCCTCCTCCTTCCAGTATCAAGTTACTCATTGACTGATGCTTGCCTGTATTGTGGTAATGTCATTTAAACATGACCTCATTGAAAAGTTTACCTTTGAAGGCATAAGATGATGCGTTTAGTGTACATTATATATACTGTATATATTAGATAGAAAAATAAGAACACTTACTGTACATCGTCCTCCTCGTGATTATCATATGTAAGATGTATTAATGGTGGACCTCATTATCTTCTACTGAGAGTCACACATTGTGAAGTACTAAACAGCAGCAAATGAATCCATGCTCACAGTCAAATGTCTTAAAAATCACATTATTAGTTATACTGATACTAATAACAGCCACGCTGCACTTTGTTATTTGATTTTGAATTCACAAGTTTTTTGAGATGTTAACACAAATGAAATGCTGCAGTTCTGTTACACACTGTGAATGTTGGAGCATAATTTAGCCAGAATTCTTTCCAAATTTATTAAAAATCAAAAACTGAAATCTCTCGCAATTACTACAAATGTGGTGGTATGGTTTCGCTTCATCAGTACAGGTTATTGAGAGTAGACTGATGGGTGTAAAATGGTAGTTTTATTGTTTTACAATGAAATCTACAACACAATACACAAGCGATAGTGTCTGAATATTTTCTGAAGCTGCTGTATATTGAAAGGACTTGGAAAGAAAATATTTCAATGAGAGTTTGCTTGTAATTCTAATGGAATTATAGTTTGCATAATACACAGTTTATTACATCCGCATCCAATAAGAAAACAGGTTGCAGGGGATTGTTTCATCATCATCATCAAGCATAACAATTTTAAAGGCGGTTGTGACTAATAGTAAAATCTTATTATAAAATTATGCCTTTTGGATTAGTGTTGTAATAATTTAAATAAATCATGTTTCCTGAATTTTTTTGTGTTAAACGTTGACTACGCTCACAGTCACAGTGTGTTTCAGTGTTGACTTGAAAATCCAAACTGCTTTGAAAACTGCAAACATCCCTGCAGAGTACTCCTCAATTATTTATTATTGGAGAGGCTATGATCTGATACTGAGCTATCACCTCACACAGTCTCTCTCTCTCTCTCTCTCTCTCTCATTCGCACGCGCACACACACACACAGACACACACACACAGACACACACACACACACACACACACACACACATACACATGCACACACACTGTGGTGTAAGCAGTTGAGATTTACTGAGGAAATGATTAGTGTAGATGAACAGAGCCCTAAGTATCTCAGCAGCAGCACTGTAGGTGGTTTTTTATAGGCTGAATGGGAAATATGTGAGTCATACATTGTCTATACCCTCAGGCAGTGTTAATAGTTAGAGCTGTGAACTGACCACTGAAGAGATGCCCCTTTGCAAGTGTAAATCTCCAACCAGACAAACACACTTCACTTTCACAGACAGTTACTGAGCAGACACAGATTGTCTTTTGTCATTGGACAGCTTTCATAATGGTGTAATAAAAAGCACATTTCATGGAGGCATTGAGCTGAATACATTGCCTTTTTATTATATTCTGCCTCGCAGTTTTGGACTGTTGAAGTGATTCACTTATGAAAAGCTCTTTGTGTTTCTAATCATATTCCTCAGGGTTTGAGAAATGTCTGGTGTAATGTAAA
This sequence comes from Seriola aureovittata, assembly GCF_021018895.1. Lineage (NCBI taxonomy): Eukaryota > Metazoa > Chordata > Actinopteri > Carangiformes > Carangidae > Seriola > Seriola aureovittata. The sequence continues at coordinate 22,351,756 of NC_079370.1, read as the reverse complement.
TGCTAGGATAGTGACTGGGTGTTCTCTCTCAATTCTAGCCTCCGCCTATTTTTGCATCTCAGCTGCAGTTTTATTTAGAAGCACTACAATAGATTATTAAATGTCATCTTATCATCATCTGTCAGCGCTCCTTCAGATGTCAATAACCTATTTGCCCAGCAGGTGGCGCTTTATAATAAGAAGATTGGTGAGCTGAAAGTGCTGGTTCTGGAGTCATCATGGCTTCTGGAAAATGTGTCTCATTTCCCACACCCGTCTTAGATAGCGCTGCATACATAGTGTATTCCTTGTGCCCATGGCGATACAGGGCTCTGCCTTATTTCAGTAGACAATAAGTTTTCACGCTCATTGAGCCAGCCTGTCGGACAGATTATCTCTATTTCTGCCATTTTTTACAGATGTGACCTTTATGCCTCTCCCCATTACACACTGCTCCAGGGAAGGCATGCTGAACACTGCACCATCAGTTTGAAATTCTGTAAATGAGCCATAACAAAACATGTGATGTGAGTGGACAAGCAATAGCAGAATAACTGGCCACTAACTGTGCATCACATATGTTTCTGTTGTTGATATCCAGAAGAGGGAGCCAGGCCTGTTTTTCAAATTTTTTTTATGCTTGTCTATTGCCCATGATTTAACTGTTATTACAGCAACATTGCACCATGATTGCAACAGGGTGTAATACCTGTCAGTCTGCCCCAGCCCTGGCTAATAAACTCCCAGATGATGATACACTGACAGAGGTTGTGTCAGGGGAAAGGAGGAAATGAGGTGACGAACTTCACTTATGTCTTTTTTATGCAGAAACACTAAACATACAACCAACGGATCTGCAGGGCTGACAGAGAAGATAACATGCCACCTGCTTTTTTTACTGTATGTGAACTGTGGTCGTGTACAAATCGCATTCTTTAACATGAACGTTAACTGTATGTGTGCTTTAGAGGAGGAGGAGGAGTTTCTGGAATTGCCTCTGCAGTGCTATTGATCATGTCTGTGTGCTACTGACAATGAAACATTGATTTGATTCCAATAAATCTATTTGGGATCAAGGAGTGTGTTAAGTGGAAATACAAGGAAGAAAAGAAACACAGTGAGATTTCTTTCACTTTCAAACCATGTCTCTACCGACAAAATAATTTCCATCCCATCAAAATCCAGCAGAGGATGAGTCCTGCTTAAGTTAGAGCCGGCGATAAATTCTCCCCATCATAGCAGCTGTCACACTGTTGGTGAGAGGTTTGTCATCTTCTACAGCCAGACTATCAGTCTAGCTGTTGGCCAGTATTAAACTCCTGTGTGTATGTGTGTGTGTGTGTGTGTGTGTGTGTACATTCTAGTGTGTGCGTGTGTACTTTTGTGTACACAAGATTTTGTTTTTTCCCCCTTGGTTTTTTCTATCAGCGGTGAGCTGAGCTTCAGTAATCCCCTTGACGATTCAATATAAAAGATGTCTTGTGATTTGTGAGGAGTGGCATGACATTCTCAGAACAGAGTGGTGTGAAAAACATTAATGATGGGAATGGTTGTCCCCACTAGAATATCAAGAAAACATACCTGGAGGAAACAGAGAGATGTACTGTGTACTGGCAAGCTGTATAGCTTTTTCAACCAAATGTTTTTTGTCTTCCAAGTGCAAGGAAAGAAATGTTAGACAATCCATGCAGAATTACATCATCCCAATTAATTGCATGATCCTTATAGGTGGGTATACTGGACAAGCAAGACTTTATAAAAAGTAAATATAAAGTTAACCAGTTAGTTGTTTCTACAGACTATATTTAATGTGTCATGTATAGGATGCAGAGGACACATTAAGTTTCACAGCTTTGTTTGTTGGGTTCCATTCATCCCCTGAGACCATTCACAGACAAAGTATCATACGAAGTGCAAATGCACACACAAACAATGTGTATACTTGAGACGAGAGTTCACATACACACAATATAAAGCAGTTATCGCATTGGAACATGCACCCGCACTTTTCGTCCTTCTGATGTAGAAAGCTTATGTGTGTGTAGGCTAAAAAAAAATGTGTGCAGAGTCATGAGCCGCTACAGGCACCTGTTGAGGATCTGGGAAAGCTACGTACACACATACACCATACACACAAATCCACACACACACACACACACACACACACATGTCCACATACTTTCATTCCTTCTTTCCTCAGCTTTTATCTGACTCATTCAGATCATGAGATCACACGCCTTTTAAAGTCGCAGCTTAACTAAATAAACAGATGTCACAAAGCCAGGTATGGTTGTCCAGCTGTTAAGGCGTGGACAGAAATCTAGTACGATCTACTAAGTTCCCAGTGAGAGATTTACTTTAAATATCTTCTTAAGTGTCACCACTATGTGTTTGTGTGTGTGTGCATGTGTGGGATGACGTTGTGAGATCCTGTGTCAGTGAGTGTTAAGAGTGGGTGATGTGTTAAACGTTCGCTCTTAAACATTTCACTTAGCTTCCACTCTTAACTCCCATACGTTAACCAGCAGTATAACACTGATGTCACAGTACCACTTAACCTGGACACACCTGGATGCTGGCCTCTCTTTATAGGTCCGTGCAGTTTTATCTATCACAATCCAAAGTGAACATGCTGATATCATTTTTCTGTTGTGCCTCTCCCTATTTCGAGGGATACGTCAACAGTTAGCTGTTCAGTGCTGCCTCAGGAGGAGTTTATGTTGACTGCATATTTATCCATTTACGTTCTCTGGGCTTTTAAAGCACACTTACTTGTGCAGCTCTCCACTCTATCTTTGTTTATAAAATGTTGGTCTTTTGGGAACCACTTGTCTACACTGTTTTGTGGTGGACATACATGCACGTCTTCATACAGAATTTTGTGAAAACATAGGCACATATGCTCATTAAAATGCAGGTATATATCTATATAATATGATCTGAAATACTACTATATTTCCACATGTAACAATTCATATTTAAAGGACCCTGAATTTTTTTCCTTCTTAGGTTTCAGATTATCTCATTATATACAGTACAATGTAACTTTGGGTAAAGGCAAGATAGCTATGAATATAACTGCCATATATTTGCAATCTAATTGAGATAGGAACGCTTGAAAACACGTATTACAATTGTCTCTGTGCTTTGCTATTAAGAAACCATGCCCTACATAAAGAGTGTGCCTATCTCTAGTTGTAAGATTTCCTCCTGGAGTGAGAGTAAAGATATAGACACACACTTCTGCAGCAGCAGCAACAGCAGAGTTTGGAGAGGACTTATCGTGTTTCCTCTCAGGAAAGTGTCCTGGCTGATGTCAGTTCGGCCTTTGCCAAAGAAATGTCTGATAGTACGGCTGAGCTGCAGGGATTTTCCTTTTTCCTACATGAGATCCATGTTATTGTGCTATAACCGACTCCTACACAAACCAGCAAGGAAATAGTGCAGGGGTGATATATCCATTAGAGCACTGTCATTGTCCTCATCATTTTTTTCAGACATGCCATCATAAAAATCCTCAACAAGACATCATTTTTAGATTGCAACACAGTGACGCAGCCTGGATCCACTGATAACAGTATGCACTAACTCACTGTGCCAACATAATGTTTTTAGTCATCAACTTGGCATCTGTTGAATATTCAGGGGCTGCCCCAACACTTTATGTTCCCAGTGGATGTCAAGGGCATATTGACACCGCAACCTCCTTTGAATGTATTTTATTGCACTACAGGCATCAGCTTTCTTAGTGAGGGGCCCAAACATAAAAGCTAGCAGCTGGAGTGTGTTACCGCGGCACAAACAGGGTGGACATCTTTGTTATGAGATTACCTCCTGTAGCAACTGGCTGCTTCCTTGTGTGATTAAATTAAGACATTATAGAACAATAACTTAAAAAGCTTCAGCATCTTTGAAATAATAAGGAATGAATTTTATTTTGAGAGTCGTGAAGGTTCGGCAGCTTCTTTAGTGACATTAATTTGATAGAAACAGAAGGATGTCTGTGTAGCATGTGGAAATAGCGTATATGGAAATTTTCAGAATTATATTAAGAAATGAAGCAACTTGTTTAGAGATACATTTGTATGTGGATCTCACTTTAAATATCCCAAACTTTTTATCACAGGCCACCCTTGTTGCACAGAGCCCTATGTGTTAATGAACCATGGGAACTGGGACATGCAAAATTGCACCCTTCTTGTAGTTGTACTTGTTTGGATTTGTTCTGTTAATTTATTTATCAATTTGAAAGGATTTGCTCATCAATATTTATTCCACTATACAGTATGACCCGTGGGGGCTGTGCAGATTGGCATTTTTCAGCTTTAGCTAGCTAACATGTCACAAGGCATTCCAGTGTCATTTGCTACTTCTGTACTCTGATGCAACTGTGAGGTTTCCTTCTTGGGATATGGAACACATTACTTTTGCGATTTCTGCAGTTGAAGGCACAAAAACAACTCGTCATTCATCTCACAAGGTCTCAGTCGTTCTGGATACTTGCTACTTGGCTACTTGCATTTGTGGATACTGAGCTGTTATTAGTACTTGCAAGTCATTGTAAGGCTCCATAATTGACTTGAGAGTTTTATGTACAGTAGATGTATGATGTGATGTCGATATAACAAACACAATGTGGGATGTTTTATGTATTTTATGAGGTTACACACAAGACACTAAGAAACACTAAGAAAAATGTATCTGTGCTTCAGTTGTCTTACAATCTACTTGCCATCCATCACAGACTAATTCAGCTGAAATGTTTCCAGAGATCCGTATGCTGCTGCTGCTCTGCTCTCCTCGCTGCTGAGCTTGTGCTTGGCAAGCAGCACACTCTGAGCGTGTGCCTGCTGGTCCAGTCTGTGTATCTTTAAGAGGAGGAGCCTGACATTTATATTAGTATTTCTGAGCCAGGCTATGGGAGGGTATGGAAGAGAGGAGGGGGAGAGCAGGGGGGGGGGGGGGGGGGGGGGGTGTGGCGCGGGGCTGTGGAATGAAGTTGGGAGCTGTGGAGGGTTCACACACAGCTGAGAGAGCAGACAGAGGACAGCGCAGGCTGCCTCACACACATCCAAACACACAGAGGAAAACGCTGACCTAAAAGGAAGGAGGAAGAAGCTGAAAGGAGGAGGAGGAGGAGAACAAGAAGAAGAGGGTGACAGCGCCGACATGGCCATGTACGAACCCGCCTACCTGCCTCCGAACGCCGAGGAGCAGGACTTCATCCAGGCTTATGAAAACGTCAGAGAGAAGTATAAAGGTGGGCGCCTGCACTCACATTATAGTGATGACAGCCACAGTACGGCAGGACATGTGATGATGGAAGAGGTTTCTCTGCATGAGAGTTTGTTTCTTATTCATTTGTCTATTTTTGGTTTTATTGACTCTGCACAGGTGCAAACATGTGACTGTTTGCATATGCACCTTCCTTTGCCTTTCATCATGCCGGCTGGTGTGTGTGTGTGTGTGTGTGTGTGTGTGTGTGTGTGTGTGTGTGTGTGCGGAACAGCAGCAGCCTCGCACGCTGCATCTCTTGACTGCTGAGTGTTTTATTGATTGACGCACATGTTCGCTGTCAGTCTTCCACGCTGCCTGTCTGAGTGTGTGTCGCGAGAGTCCGGTGGATTTACAAGAGTGCTTCACTTTGACTACGTGACCGTAGCAACAAACCCCATTCGGCTGACCTCTGACCTCAATGAGACTATGAGAGGGGCTTAGTTCAAGTCTGAGCGCTCTGCTGATTGTTATCCTGTGTCCAGTCACAACAGAGGACATTAACAGGTGCTGCTGAGCAACAGTGAATTTCATTAATGCCCCGCAGGGAGTTCATGCTTTTTTTTCTCAAATTTTCATCTAATTTTATCCCTTCATCCCTTTATCTCCTCAAGTGTGCAGCTCAGCATGCCTTCGCCGGATTATCTTACATAGTTTTCCTTTTTTTGGAAATCTTCATGTGCTACGGAAATGAATCAGAGAAAGATGGAGATGTGAAGGATGAAACTGAGCTGGTTCCAGCAGGTGAAGAGAAAATCCACTTTCAAACAAAGTCAATCCATCCCAACATATCTTTCTGCCCACTTTGGCTTTTCACTTTCTTCATGTCAGCAGCGTCCTCCAGATGCTTTCATTTCAAACTTTTGCTTAGGTTTCATCCCTGTCCAAGTCTTATATGTTGATTTTCTTTCACTTTTCCTTCCACTAGATGTTTTTTTTTTTTTGTTTTTTTTTTCTGCTGCATCTGTTCCGTTCCAGCAGATCATCAGGAAGAGGGAGAGTTCCTCTATAAATATTGCCCCAGTTTTCTTTTTTTTTCTTCTACTTTTTTCTCTCTTTTTGTGAGAATCTGGCAACTGGGCTTTTGCTGAATCACAGTCGCTTATTTTCTGCATATCAGCATGTCTGCAGGTTTTCTGCCGTCATTGGGTCTATTTGTGTGGACATCTCAAGTCTTGTTTTAAAATGCTGATTTGCATTTCAGTTTTAACACCTGTAAACCGTTTGTATATTGATTTTAGACATCTGTATAATTACTGCAAACAAACAGAGCTACTGCCAAATACAATGCAGTGGCAGCTTTTTCTGGCCTTTTCATTGTTTTGATTTAGGTTGGAAATGGAGCTGTGTACTGTACTGACTTCCAACACGTATTCAGAAGAATAGTGAATAGTGAACATGCCAGAGAGGAGTAGACATCACCAGTAGTGTCACATTTCATTTCATAGCAACATCAGAATGCATTTGCTGTACATGTACGTGGTTCTGTCTGTGAGTGTGTGTGTGTTTAGTGCTGTTTTTGTACCAGGAGGTAATGGGAAGCAGGAGCTGGCTCTGTGGCAGGTGTTTATTTTCCAGACGTTCCTCTGTGTTACTTCCTCAACAGCGTCTGTGCTCCTCTGAGTTCCCGCTCTCCTTATTAAGGCACACTGATGACACAGCCAATGAGAGAGCTGTCTGACCTCATCACGTTCCGCCTCTGCAGTATCCCACTAAATCGCGACACATAAGATGAGCTACGTTTCTGTGGAGCATGGGGAAGCTGCAGGAAGCTGTAAACCCATGAACCTTGTTCTTAAAGTGAAGGACTCGGTGTACATCATAATAGTCTGTAGGCAGTTCGGTTGTATAGGTTGTTTGTATGTTGATGTAGCTGCAGATGTTTTATAATGGAAAGTATTTGGTTTGTAAACATTCTCAAGACACCCAGAAGTATGAATGTCTCTGTGTTGCTAGATACTCATCTTTATCCTTGCAGAATAGCTGCCCTAAATACACGTCCTTGCCCATATTCTCCATGCACTGACCTGGTTTTATCCTGAAAAACAGACCAAGGCTTTTTCCCTCTAACAGTTTTGATGCAATATTTGCCTTTTTAAAGAACAACAGACTGCATCAGAAGACATGTTAAAATGTCTGACAGCATGAGGACTGGAGTGAACACTCATTCGGACGCCAGCACCTGTGATGATATTATGTAAAACCTTTACTGGACGTTAGAAAGCTGCCTCACGGTATCTTCAACATGCTGCCATACAAAGAAATCATTTGCTTGTGTTATCACTGATGCCTTCTAGATACAGAAGACAACTTTCAGTTGTGGAGCTTTGCCTATCTGGGTGCTGGCAGCATATTTTAACTTGACTGCTTCACTCTATGTGGCATCAGTTTGTGTGGTTATCTTTATTTCTATGTACTGAGAAGTTGAAGGTAATTGAAAGTGGTGTGGCTGTAGGGGTGGCATTGCCAATCTATGGGTCCAACACTTTGGCCCAGACTGAAATATCTCAGCAGCTGTTTGATGGATGAAATTTTGTACAGATGTTCATGGTCACCAGAGGATGAATCCATCTGACTTTGGTGACTTTTGTGAGGTTAACATTCATGTTTTGAATACTTTGACAATAATTTTATGGTTTTCCGTTAAATTTGGTGCTCACATTTATGTGATGTAATCTTTTCCCCTGAGTTTTCATCCAGTGCCATTGTCAGGTCAAAATTTTGCTTGTTCTTTTTTATTTTGTCATTTGTGCTAAACTAAGATGGCAACATTAGTAAACATTATGTTTGCTAAACATCACCGTGCTTTCATGGTGATCATGTTAGAATGCTGATGTTAGCATTATCTCAAACCACAGCTGCGAGTACAGCTTCACTGAGCTGCTAGCATGGGTTAGCCAGCGTAGCATAAATTCCACTTCTTTCATCAGCTTTGAAGGCTTTAGCTGTGTTTGTGGTAGAAATTATTTTTCATCTGATAGCAGACATCAGTGAAAAGGCAAGAAGCTTTTAATCCTCTCTGGTCTTATTTGTGTCTCCAGATTAAAGTAGTAATCATTTCTTAATGGTAAAATATTAAAAACAATTTCAAGATTTAAAAAACAACAAAAATTAGAACATAAATATGTTGGATCTGATATCAAGAATATTTTTCAAATGGGTTCAAATATAATTATAGTCAATAAGTCAGTCTGCTCTTTCTAATGTTACTCACTGCTGTGTCATTGCCTACTCTAAATTGTAGTCGGCTGAATGGTAAAGACCTGGCTGTCTTCCCACTTTCCTCTAATGCAATTTGTGCTAGCAGCTGATGCCGATGTTGCTGGGCCGCCAAAGCGGGGGATTGCCCTGTTCATGTAGGATGGACTGCTGAGGGTGCACAGCCACGGCTGGCATCCATTTTTCTCCTCAGTGTGTCCTGCAAGACCCTGTCCTATACCCCGCAGGGCTTAAAATAACCCCTAAATTTAGCAGTGGCCATGTTCAGTCAGGTCAATTAAACTGTTATTTTTGGCAGGCTTGATTGTCTGCATAGAGTAATTTAAATTCCAGCTTCTATTCAGCTGAAACATTCATACATTTGTGAATTATTAAGCAAAGTCTAGCTTTGATGTGCGTAGAAGAAACTGCAGTGTCTGACGAGAGTATATAAACCATGACGATCGATCTTTATTTCTTTCATATAAGTTAAAGTGAATGAAGGCTTCTGTTGTCACCATACCTTTTAGCTCAGTACAGACATAGAGTGTAGCTATCTTTATGAATGACTGTAGTGGCTTCTATTTACAGTGTGTGTCATTGTGTGAGGTCAGAAGTGGTGTGGGAAGTGCTTTGTCACACACATTTGTGAATGAATGAAGTCTTTAAAAAGCCGAGAGGCATATTTAAGACCAACTGTTGGGTGTGTGTGTCTGTTTAAAGCCGCTAAGTATAAGTTGCCCAGCAGGATGGGTTTTCCCATCACACATGCACTGAACTGTGACTGGTCAGAAGTTGGATCTGATAACAGTGAGGTCTTTTCATTTCATGTGCTGCTGCTATGAAAAATGATCAGTGAAGTTATGTTAGCTTCCCGAGCTGTGGCGGATATCTAAGAATTGTGGATCACGTCTTTATTTTCCATCTTAAACATCTTTTCCAGTGTATTTCTGAGTCTTAAGATGGATGGCTGCCACAGCTTGAGAAGTGTTAATAAAGCCGTCAGCATGGACAGTTGGTGTTGGAGTGCCCTTGAGAAAAGCACTTAAACTGTAATGAATAGATGTGGATGCACTTGCTGTGTGTTGTTGTATAAGGCCTAGGAATTTCACTTACAAAAAGAGAGATGTCGTCTTGTCAAACACACGCCAATGCCCGTCTTTTCTTCCTGCACACAGTTATGTGGCTCTTACTATTCATGTTAAAAAACATTCTATAAAGGGACACATGCAATTATCTAGCTTGCCTTTGTTAAAGTTATCATTTTTTCAGCAGAAATCACAAAAAGTGACACATCAACTTCTGCTGTATTGATTTTCTACTCTTTTCTATTCTTTGGCAGAATCCCTTTCATTACATGGCCGAGAGACTGATATATATAGTTATCTCTGCCTCTTCTACGGTGGATGTGCATCTGTACTAACTGTCAGGTGTCAGGTGAAGTCCCTGTTGGATTAGTTTTTTCTCGCTGCAAGAAGCTAAACTAGACTGAGAGACTACAGCCATGGTAGCAGCTCTGTGAGGCTATACCCAACATGCTAACATGCTCCCAATGCTGCAATTCCAACCATTAGTTTAGCATGCAAAAATTTGTTAAGTAGTGCTGAACATGGTAAGTTCAGCTAACGCCATTCATTTTATGGTACTTGAGAATAAACCAAAGTATGTTACAAATCATTCAGTAGTTATAGAGATATTTAAATTTGACTGACGGACAGATCAACCTACGCACGAAGCCTAAGAACAAAATGTGTCACCTACTGCACATGACACAGCTTTACGAAACTGAACTTGTAAATATGATGATGGTTATACATGTCTAGTAATATCAGTGAAACTCGTGCAGTTTATTTTCCCACTCCCAGCGCAATGAGCAGTCTGGCCACTACTACTACAAACACAAAGTACTGAATTCATATTGAGGTCAGCCATACACAGACGTCAGTGCCAGGTAAAACGCTCATGGAAAGTAGGCCGTTGGTCGAAAAAGCTGTGGATTTGGTGTGTGTGTGTGTGTATGAGTATGTACAGTTGCATGACATTTTAGGAGATTTCCCCTGATTGCAGTGCAGCCAAACATCGCCCTTTTTTTTTTTTCGAGCTGAAGCTGACAGTTGCCCACCATGCGAACCAAAAAGGAAAATCTCTGTAATGGAACTTCTGTGTTACTCTAAAATGAAGCATCACATTAAATCCATGCTGGGTGTGTCCCTGTGTAGCATGTGTGTGGCTCAGAAAGTGCTTAGCTTTGTCGCTTTAGCCATGCTGCTGCGCTGTGAGAGTTGTCAGATTTGTGCCGGCCAACAAGACTGTGTCTTTTTTTTTTTTTCTTGTTGTTGTTTTTTCTTTTTTTGGTCATTTTACTTTTTCATGTTGTGTCAGCATCCTGCTGCCTGGGATAGATCAGCAGTGACACACAGCTCAGCAGCTCAGGTCAGAGGTTACTCTGGGGCAGGGCTTGGTAAACTCGACTGCTGGGATTCCTTTAGGGCCTTTTAAGGGAGAGAGAGAGAAAGTCTGGCGGGATGTTCCTCCAATCTGTCGGCCTTCCTGTCAAACACTTAACGATTTTGCACAACAGAAGCTGCTGTTTTTTTTATGCCTGAATCTCTGGTGTTTTATGACTGTTGGTGTGTGAGCGGGGGAGTGTGAGAGAGAGCCTGAAGAGGGATGAATAAAAGGAAGGAATGCATAACATTTACTTGAGACAAGGAGTGAGGTTGGATGCTGAGGTGATAAATACATTAAGGAAACAACTCTCCCATTCACTTGAAAGGTAAAGTGGTCTCTGGACTTTTGGACATACTGAGATATGTTCAATTTGATTTAATTCTACTGACTCCCAAGGGAAAATTTGTTTCCTGGGGAATTAGGAGACGTTTTTCTGACTGGAGGAATAATTAATAAGGGTAATCCCCTTTTTCATGCAATTTCGGTCAAACTTTCGTAGTTTTGGAAGTCACTTTTGCAGGTAATATTAACATTGCACTCACCATGTTAATTGCTGAAATCTTGGAATGCAGAACAATAGCTAAAAAGCAGTGATGAGTGAGGAGAGGCAAAAAGCATGAGCATGAAGGTTTTAAACAAACCCCTTGGCTAACTGGAAGGCTAACAATAAAAATATTACCTAAACTATCTCTTGTAAACATCCTTTCCAGACCTACAGACAGGCTACATCCAAAAGGGAAAAGCAAAATAAAGTGTCTTAGTAAGGTGCTGGGCAACCACATGCTGCCAGAACAGCTTCAGCGCTCCTTGGCATTGATCCTAAGTCTCTGAACTCTGCTGGAGAGATGAACACCATTCTTCCAAAAGATATTCCCTCATTTGGTGTTTTTATGATGATGATGGAGAGCAAAATCCCCCATAGGTTTTCAACTGGGTTGAGATCAGGTGACTGTGAAGGCCACAGCATATGATTCACATTATTTTCATCCTCATCAAACCATCAGTGACCCCTCCCTCCCTATGGATGAGGCGTTGTCATCCTGTTTCTTCTCTCATTTCTCAGGTTTTTCCTTTAATTTGTGACTCGTCTGTATATCTTGATAACTGGAAACACTGCTGTGCCTTACACAGCGTAAAAGGATGTACAACACATAGCATATGTGTTTTTGTACATGAGATTCACCTTCACCTTCGACCTCCCTGAGCTAATATGATGCCAGTGTATGAAGATGTCACACAGGCTCGGTTAAATCCTTTTAAATGCCACCTTTCAAAGTCGTGCTCCAGCCTGAATGTATGACAGTGCTGAGTCAGACAGATGTGTATCTGCTGTCTCCCTGCGTAATGCTGCACAGCAGTCCTGTTGGTGCTAGATAATGATGTCCGCTGACTGTTCTTCTGATCCTATTTAATCTGACATCTTGTTTGCATTCAAACTGCAGAATAACCGCTTAACTAACCGACTGAGTGGCAGCCGTCAGTCCGAGCGTCACCTCCGTGGCATCACAAGGCAGCACCACAACTTTTAGTCTGCAGCCTGCCAGTGTTGGAGCCTCACTGCTGCTCTTTTCGCACAAACCGGTGTGTTGTGCTGTTTAAGCATTTAGAGTGGTTCTCCCTGATTTTTACAAGAACTGAAACACATGGCTTTGTGGCTCGAGAGGGAAAAAAAGAGAGGGTGGAAAACACATTTGTGTGGAAAATACTGAGGTACCCAGGTGTTAGAACCTGGGTAGTTTCTGACACAAAGACTCTCTGTGTGTCTCTTTTGCTGCTTTGTGCTGTAATTGTTGCTTCAAGGCTCCAATCAGCTATGAAAAAGTTAACAGGGGAAACAAAAACAACCTGACTTAGCACAGTGTCACACACACACACACACACACACACACACACACACACACACACACACACACACACACACACACACACGTGCATACCATAGCTGCAACATTCTACTTTGAAAAGGTCTCTTAAAACCTAGAGGAGGCACCACCTCCAAAGCAGCGAGAACATTACCTCCCCCTCATTTCCCAACCCTCTGCTCAAAAATGATCTTTACGTTTCTGAGTGTGTGTGTGTGCGTGCGTGCATGTATGAGGGAACCGGATAGAAATGGTCACACAAAATAGACCATTAGTTACCAGTTCCCTGGTTCAAGGAATCTGATGTTTTTTTTTTTTACATATAGTACATTTATCTTAAATCATTCTCGGGTCTGGAAATTGAAGTACTGGAGTATCTCAAACACCGTCTCAGACACTGCAGGTGTTAATTTCTTCACACAATGACAGGTGCTACTGCCCCTGCAGAGTTTTGGAATTCGGAAATTGAAAAGACATGTTTGATCTCAAACAAGAGCTGTTTTGCCAACCTTATCTTTATTCAAGTGCGCAAATTGACCTTGAATTTAATTCCATTCCTTATTTTAGATACGTTGATGCAGAGTAAAGCATGTCAGCTACATTTTTTTTTTTTTTTACAGAGTGCCCTGAATCCGCCGTGCCACTGTAAACACAGGCCAGTTTTCATAGACAGTTTGAAAGAAAGCAGACAAATAAGGACAAGATTTGGTGAAAGCTGACAGTGTGTGAGCTGATTGACATACTCTTTACAGTAATTGAAGTGCCATCTGTTCCAGTGTGACTGGAATAAACAGAAATCTGTGTGTCCTTTGTGAAGGGGCGCTCTGTTGAGGGAAGACAAGAACTTTTTGATAGCCGGAGTAATTTTATTCACATTGAACACCGTCCAGATTCTTCTGGGAGCCAGAGCAAGTGGGAACATTTCCCGCCTTACTGCCAATAGGACTTAAATAGACTTTAGGGTTATTATATTGAAAGTGAGTAATAGTGGAAATACCCCTTCGCACATGATCTGACGTGCGGTGTATTAGCAGGTAATGATGGAGGGAGGCGTGCATTTATGAGCGCGTGTGTCTATTTCTCAGCCAGCGCAGTCATTTCCTGACATTGAAAGGCAATGAGTTTATTGCTGGTCAGTGGTATTCAGGGCAACTGGAGCCGGCCGGTGTGACAGCCACCACACGGGCCAGGAATGTCACAGCAGGTCACCCCACACAGCTGACAGCGGGGGGAATGCGCCCCACATGCGCACACACACACACACACACTCGCACACGCAATCACACTGACATTCTACATTATAATTCTCACTCCTCTTTCCACATGAGCACACACACACACACACACACACACACACTGTCAGGGACTACAAAGATGCCACAAAAAATAACTTCTTTGTTGGCAGATCACCTCATCATCTCTTTTGGTCTGAGATGCCAAAGGCGGATGAGTAGAGCCTGTTAGCAGCTCCAAATACCTTCCAGAGTCATATTCTCCTGAGCTTTGACAGAAAGATGTGGTTAGTTAAAAATTGCCCTAAATGGTGTGGCAGACTGGTTTCACCAAAAAGGGTTACACGAGCTGGTGTTACATAAAAGGGAGGATTTGTTTCATAGATAAGAAAGCTTCTGAGATGATAGACTGCTGTAAAACCAAACAGGGCCTCTCGTGTGTTCGTGTGGCCGTTGGTCTCTGAGGGGTGTGGCCCCCTCTCCCTCTGACCACAGGTCAAACAACAACCCTGGAAAAAAAAAAAAAAAAAAAAGACTGCCTGTTGCTTTTTCTTATCTCAAAGTTCAAATCACTGCTAATTCTGGCCTTCCTGTGGTGCTGTAGCTGACAGCAGTTGAACCTCTATTGTGGCTGCAGTTGCTCTCCAGCAGCTTCTAATCTGGACAAGGTTGTGTTGGAAATGTTTGAAAAGTGCATTCGGGGGGGAACAGGTCCTGTGTGTAATATTTTACATTTCTCTCATGAGGTTGTTACAGCTGTTATCACAGCTCAGGCAGGACTCTGCTTGATGTGTAGCAGAACAGTGAGAGCTCACATGGGGAGCTGGAATGCTCAAACCTCCGGTACATCATTCATCTCTGGCCTTTACATTCATACCACGAATTCACAGCTGAAGGCCAGGACTAATGGTCATGAATATGATATGACAGTACGTTTACTCACTCTGTTGGGCTGTATGCTTTGCGTAACGTCGTGCAATGTTGCACCACTGAACTATTATAAAATGACTGTACAGTGCGTCACATTTAGGACAATGAGAGTTTCTAAGAACCATGAGTTTACAGAGTGCATCGTGGGAAAGCAAGAAATACACAGAATTCACAAAGCCTAAAGGCTAATTTCACTACACAGGACACTGACGCGGCAAATGCGGGTAAAAAACTATCAAACTTAGTCTTGAGTCCAAACACTTTCAGAATCAGTCTCCTCTGTCATGACTAGTGCTTTCAGATAAAGAAAAATACATTGGAATTAAGACAAATTCTTTAAATTAATTCATTCTTTTGAATTTGCAGTGCCTTTGAGTGCAGTGAGTTACAGGCTAATGTCAAGACAGTTGCATTAAAACTTTCTCATATATGGAAGTGTTACCTTCTCTAGTCATGAATCTAACCTGAAAGTCAGAAGACCCCCATGCCTGCTGAATTGTGCTCCTGGTGATTTCAATCTGAAATGTAGGTAGGTTGTAACTAGATGGATTTCATGTGTCTTACAGGAGGCTGCTAGAGAAGTAGAGAGATACAGAAACATACACGTTGGTGTCAACTTCTAGACCCTTCTGGAAAGGTGTGTGGAAGAATTGAACTATATCAGACATTTAGGGCAGAAGTCTCACAGCCTATCCTGGGAGCAGAGCATTGCCCAGTAGCCAGAGTGGCGCCTCCAGCAGAAACTCCCTGTCATGCATAACGGAGACAGAAAAAGATGATGAGGCACTCAGAGAGTGTGGGAGAGAGACAAGACAGGAAGTAGAGAGATAGGGTGCTGAAATGAAACTGAGTAAGAGGTTGTAAGCAGAAATTAAGAGGAAGAAAAAGCAGAGCATGAAGGAGAGGAGGGGCACAGTTGTTCTCTCACCTAGCGTTGATCAGGTGTGTGGTTGGTTGGTTTAGATGAAGGGACGTGTGTAAGCTGAGAAGGGAGGCCTGTTGTCAGGGTGGGCCTCAGGACTCCTGCTGGGGAGGTTTTATGTTGACCACCAAGTCTGTCTCTGCTGATTCAATGGCACGATATTTAGACACAGTAACCATCATGCTCATATACATACACAGGTTACAGAATGTATATACTAGAGCTGAAACAATTAGTCAATTAATCCATTAGGACATTAACTGAAAATGAATCGATGTTGATGATCAATTAATAATTGAAGTAATTTTCCAAAGTAAAATTCACCGGCTCCAGTTTCTCAAGTTTGACTATTGTCTGGTTTTTCAGTTTTCTATGATAGAATTAAACTGAATTAGAGCTGCAACCAACGATTTCTTTTGCTGTTATGCTGCTTGAAGAGTAAATTCATCATTTCATCAATGAAATACCAAAGAATCCTTGAGGGTTGAGAAGCTGGATTCAGCATGTTCCGCATTTTTGCTTGAAGTATGACTGAAACTATTAATTGATCATCAAAATAGATGGAGATTAAATTTCTTGTTTAGACGGTTTAGGCCTTAACAGTTTTGGACTTTTGGTCAGACAAAACGATACATTTGAGGGTCTAAATTAAGCAATTAATCGAGAAAATATTCGCTAGATTAATCGACAATGTAAATCAGTAGTTGCAGCTGTGTGCACCCTTTGGTTAAACTCACATAGTAATGCTTTGTCAATGATCAGGTGATATTTCCATTATTTAAAGGTTAAAAAGTGTAAATATTTAAAGATTTAATAAATTATGTAATATATTTATGTAAGAATATGTAATATGGTAAAATTGACAAAAACAAAGACCTGAATTAATTTCAAAACAGCATTTAGAGTTTTCTAACACACCGCTAATAAAACTGTAAATTATTGAGAGCATCCATTCATGTCCGATGTTAGGAGTTCCAATTCATCCTTTGACTCACTTTCACGTTTACCAGAGGTATCATCATAGTGAAGGATTAAATGAGGAATCAGTCGCACACACTGCAGTGAGTTTGCGCATGAGGCTCCTCTCACTTGACAAAGTCATGACAAGTTTCAGTGTCTGCCTCTCGGCTAATTGTGACTCCTCTTTGTTTTGCCTACAACAGTAAACTTAGCAGCAGTGGCGTGCTGTACCAGTAAAATCCGACCAGTATGAATGGTGATGACAGCCCACAACACACGCACACACAACCACATACTGCCAGCTCCATGTACTTTCCCCTAAAGCCCATGAGAGGCATCGCTTGGCACAGCTAGTGTTTCCAGCCTGTTGTTAGCATCCAGATTACAGCTCCCTGGCGGTTTCTTCCTCTCCCTTTTGAAGCACCGCAGACTTAGTGAATATCTGATGAAAGGAAGTTGTTCCATTTTCCATCCATTAAGTATGCATATTACTAAGTACATTATCCTTAATTAATGATTTTCTTATCTCTACTCTGGTCTTCTATTTGAATAAACATTTAGAACATTTAGTTTTCATGTATTGTTCATGATCTTTCTTCACTGTAAATTCTGGCACTGAAAGAATCATAATATGTAGCTTGCTGTCAAGTCTTCTTACTTTAACTTATGCTGGCTAAGCACAGCCCCTAGTGGATCACTGTCCTCATAACAACAGACCTGACGAAAAAAAAAAAAAAAGCAGAGGAATGGACTTTTAAGGAAATCCTTAAGGCATGAAAAGCTTTGAACTGATTTCCAGGACAGTAGCTGAAATAGATGATGATTATGTTCCATTTCATATTGGATATATTTGAGGTTAGGTTGTGAATCCTAAGATCATCTTTTAATCAAGGCGTGGATTAGCCTCTTCTCTCTCAGTAGCTGATAGCTGAGTCTAAATAAAGCCAAAATGACAGCATCTCTCCAGTGATGGTCTTGGTCCAGCTCCAACCGAGTTAAAGCCAGTGAGTCAGAGAGTGGGCGGGCGGAGGGGGGGTCCTTTGGGACCCCAGCTTGCTCCCGGTCCACTGCAGAAAGTTTTTCATTGAAATCACGCCTTCTTCTTCTCCCTTCTGCAAATAGGATATGACTGGGAGCAGAACCTTCCACTGTCCACCTCGCTGTTAGTAATTCATCCAAATCTCAAAACAGGAGGCTCTTTATAGGGAGCGACCTCACACAACTCGAAGGCCCCCATGGGACCTGGTTTTAGGTCTTGAAGGGTGGAGTGTAGGAGGAAACCGGGAAGGGTAATTTGCTCCATGCCTTGTTTTTTAGCCGTGTCTCAATTCCCAGAATTCCTCATCACGTCTTGCGTATATCAGTATGGGAGTTTGTAACAGCTGTATGTTATTTGCCTGCTGTCATCATGGAGAGCAAAAAAAAGTCTCTTTATTTTTCAGCTTTGTATACACGCAACACATGGAGCTGTAAAACCCAACAGAGAAATGATCCTTCAATAAACAACGTGATGGTTTTAAGCTCAAACGATGTAAATTTGAGATTGAGCTGTGGACTCCCTGACACTAATCTCTCTCCCTCTGCCTGCAGTACTTCTTCCCCTTCACAATACGCCACATCCCTGACTGACACGCTATGATCTGTTGTATTCAGTCCATTGGCTTAACTATTTTATCGCTGGCTCACACAGTCAGTGTCTCTCTCGGTGGGGAGGCTGCTCTCCTGCTGACTTGCTGCCCCAGGCTCTAAGCTGGTACATTGGGCCGGAGATTTGAGTGGCTGGGTGACCTCAGACAGAAGGAATGTTTTGTCTGGACGTCCACAGCAGGGCTACCAGTCTGATGTAGACAGAGCAGAGGGGCTGTCGGCAACCGAGCTGAGAGCCGGCGAGACTATGAAACACTCTAAGGTGAAGAGAATCAGAAAGCAGGGTTAGGATGGTAACTTTATGCAAATAAAACCTCACAGAAAAACAGAAACAGGCAAAATGGTGTAATGTAAATGCATTGCATTGCTGGTTCCAGCCTCTTTACCGAGCCCTCTGCTTGGCCAGTTTGCGTCCTTTCACACACAGTCACACAAGCGTTTGTTGTATAGCTTCCGGCAAACAAGGCTAGTCATCTTGTGTTTACGGTCTTCAAGTTCTACCCACATATACACACAACATTTTTATTCTGTACATGTATATAAACATTTTTTAAATGTTTCCACAGCAGAGAAAAACCTGGGTCCTATCTGAACCTAAACCTGGTCATCAGGATTGCTCAGACAAATTCCTCAGCAGATTGTCTAACAGTGTCTGAAATCCCTTTTCAAACAGTAGAATTACGACGGGCCGTGTCTGACAGTTTCAGTAACTTTCCAAAACAAACAAACGCAAGGTTTGAACTTCTGTGTCAAGCACTCTTTTTTTTCATTCTTCATGCAGCTGCTTTCATCACTTTTTATCGTGTGGGACCGAGGGAAACACCATGAATGTCTTTCGAGGATTGTGTTGCCTGAAAGTGTGCGATGTATCCCTATTTGTAAAATTCATTTGACACACAAAGAAATCTGGGAAATCAGGAAAGCAGTGTGGTGGCCATTTGGGGCTGGTATAAACACATTTCCCTTTGGAAAGCCAGGCCTTTCATTGCGTGACCTTTTAACCTTTAATTCAGAACTTTAGAGGATTTGTTTTTGATATTAGTTTTTGCTTCTTTGGTAAAATTGTGGCATGTGGGCACAGTATTTGTTCCAGTTCAGCTTGGGTTGAACAGTTTTTCCTGATAAATATAGCACATTATGTCCAATAACTCCACAAACTCCACACACACTTATAGCTTTCTCTCACACTGCTGAAAAAGGCAATGAAGTGAAGGACAGACGGGATTCTACAGAACTCATCAGGGATGCAGAGAGAGGCGACTTTGACTGTTAGTAAGAAGTTAAGAGAAGATTCCTTAAGCAGGCCTTAAAAAGAGAGACCTCAGCAATTTACAAGCTGCCTGGCTGCTAATAAACGCTTGTGTAGATTGGCAGGATGCTGTTATAAGTCTGTGCTGGACTTACAAAAGTGCACAGAAGCAAATAACTCCAGCTCAGCCCGGGGAAGCATGACAAAAGCTCTGCTTCTCATAACTCTCATTCCTCTCAGGACCCCGGTTATGAAACACTGCCAGTGGCTGAAAGATTCATCCCTGTAACCTTGAACAGCTCAAGAGTTTGTGTTTGACTTTGTAAGCTGTGTTTGTTGCAGTATGTAGCCATATGAGCAGCTGCAGGTCTACAGTTTGTTTTACATCTCTGTTAAACATTTGAAGAGGAAACCAGATGAGGATGTCTGCACATTCCAAGTGTTAGGCACAGGCCAAAAACTAAATAAGGTGTTAAGAAGAATATACAGTGTTGTCGTGTTACCTGAGGAATTAGGTAGTTAACTGTGAGCCAGGGCCAGGTATTCCTTTTAAGCAATGACAGTATTTCCCAGCATTGTCTCCAGTTATGTTATAAATCTTCCACCAACCCTCCTTTTGGCTCCACATCAGATGCAGCTCACTCACAGGTTTTCATTGCATGCTGCAAATTAGTCCCACTATTAGATTTCCAGTTTTTCCCTCCGACTGAGGAATTCACTCCTGCAATTAGAGGCATTATCTGTGATTGAGTATCCAGCTGCAGGCCCTGTGTTAGTGTGTGTGGTGTTGGAATTGGTGAATTACTGAACAAAATACACATGAGTCATGTCAGCAAATAAAGAACAGCAACACTTATTGCTCATTTCCTGATTTGATAAGAGAGTAATTTCCCCCTTTCGGGTGTCTTAATGTTTAATGTGAGATTTATATTCTGACTAAACACACACTGTAGCTAAGCTTCCCATGGTTTGAGTTTGGGTGGCAGCACATGGAGGTGTGCACCCTTCACAGTTGTTATCAAATTGGTCACATCTTGTGTTTAGTACTTTTTAAATGACCTTTTCTATACCGATTTAATATTTGCAACCTGATTCATATTTAGTTTTAGTCTGATTAATGTTAGTTTAAATCTAGTTTCTCAACAAAACTAGAAACATTTAGTCTCTTTGTTTGTCATTGAATCATGCCATTGTCATTGATTTCTTTTCTTCTAAACATTATCAGTAAATTATTTCATGGCATTTATAAGCGTAGGGAGCCAGCAGTCAGTCATCAGACAGGCAATGTCTCTAATGTGGCCTAAAGCCTTAACGGCTCAGCCAGAGAAGGACTCTGATGCCCAATTCCTGAAAAACATTCTCGGGGAATGCATCTGGTGTCTGGTAAATAGTTTTATTATAATGAACGGGACGTCATCTTGCAATGTTGTATTCAGTTCCAGGTCAGTATCCAAGACTTAACACTGTTTCTACATAATGCACAATTGAGCCATTTCTGCTTATCTTCAAAACGCAGAAGGACAAACCCTCACATTGATCAGTTCATGTAGAAAGTGCTTGTACCGTCTGTTGTTAATACCGAATTCAGTATAAACATCCTTTTTTTTTTTTTTTTTTTTTTTTCCATTGTCTGGCTGTCCTTAATGGAACATGTCACAGTGACAAGACTCGGGCATGGAAAGAGAGAGATGGGCACAGGTCCAGAGGGCTACTGATGTCAGCCAAAGCAAGCAGTCACAACACTCGACACACACAAAACACACAGCTGAGCCCATCTGCAAATTCGCATGCTTGTGTGCGTCATTCTGTTGTATAAGACTGTTGTATAAAAAATTCTCAAGAAGTACTCGGAGACAACCACTTCAAAGAGCTGTACACTTCACAAAATACTCTCAAATACACACACACACACACACACACACACATGATTGAATTCTCCTTGACAGTGCAGAACAGCTAGACTTCCATTTCCCCCCCCTGCCAAAAAAGTGTCAGTCCTTTCCTCCAGACGTCCTTTTATTATGTACAAGAGGCCATACAAGAGCTGAATCAAATCATAGCTCTGCAACAAGGCCGCCTGCTGTCTTAGCTCAGACTGAGGCTAACCGATTATTAGCGGAGGCATTGATTTGCCATCATTTATTTTGTTAGGTTTTGATTTGGTACAGTTTAATCCATTTCCTGTGGCTTTGACCGCAGCCTGTGCTACTGGGTACAAGCAGGGGCCCCCGTGGTGATGATGAAGCTTGATCAGTGGTTGATGTGAATGCTTACAATACAAGTCAGCCACACAGTCAGTACAAAGGAAGTCAGTTATTGACAAAGGATAGTTTTTGGATTTGTTCACACGATGCACATATTGTTTAAGGACAGAGCCGAGTCTGTCTCTCATCAGAGTTTTATTCTCACATTTTTCAGCAGATTTTGGGAAATACTTAAAGACCCCTTCCGATGAAAATCTAGTTTTTAACCTTGTTAACTGTTAACATGTCCATATGTTTTTTTTTTTTTTTTTTTTACAAAATGCAAGACCATATCAGGAGTGAAATAAGCAGACTGCGCATTTCCAACTTGAAACTGCAAAACGGATTCAGACAGCCAGGCTTTCATACGTCATATAACCGAGGATCCCGTCAACTTGCAGGGACGTGGGGAAGGAGGAAAATAAACCTGAAACCTTGTCAGCACAGAGAGCGAGAGTTTGCATTAGCACAACCACCAACACCGTGTCATCCACTGCCAGTTACAAGCTAAAAACCAACATAAACAAATATAAGATGCTAACTACGCTAATCATTCTGATATTTCACCATCTTGAAATGACCTGCTCTTTCACCTGTCAACCTAACACAAGCAGCGGTGGTGGGCTGGGCGAAAGGCCTGATCCAGATTTTATCAATGAGGAAGGAAGTGTAGATGTGCCTCCAGCCCCAGTTTTCCATTTATTTTTTCACTTTTTATGTGGGAAAACCATGTTAAACAAAATATGAATCATAGCAGTATCTTTTACATAGTTTAAAACATGTCTGGAGAGGACACATTAGAGCTGCAGTAGATTTATGATTTGAACCACAGAACCGCAGATGAAAATGTTTTTGTCTCAGCTCAGGGACTCTCAGCTGAGGAGACTTTTAGATGTTTGGTGTAGTTTTACATTTTAGCATTGAGGACAATAAATCAGCAGACTACTGCAGCAAGTAACAGGAAAGCACTTGTCTGCTGTTTGCTACATTTTAGTTTGCCTGCAGCTATAAAACTGTATAACCAGTAATCTTTCCCATTCCTTGGGTCCAGTTTCATATCACAGTGGGCAAACAACTGCAGTGTTTATATGGGAAAGCTACTGCAGGACTGTTATTGGCTCTTTGTTGAAGGAGCATGTCTTTATATTGAGCAGTTTCTTCCAGTGGCGACAGTGGTTAATAGAAAACTGACTTTGAGTCTCATTAAAATGGATATGCACTTTGGTACATGGTGGCAAGGCTTTCCTCACTTGTTCTTCAGTTCGGTTAGAAAGTCACAACATATTCTCAAAGCTGCTCTGATCAATCGTTTTAATCTAGATTATGGATAAAATGACTAATCAGAAAGGGTTCTCTCGTACAGACAAAACCACAGATAACTGTCACCAGACTCTGCAGTCCCCCTCAGCTGGAATGAGTGTTTCAGTCTACTTTGTGCTCTTTTTCATTTCTGTTTCCGCTACTTTGCTTTCACCAGCCTCTTTTCCAGCCCCAGCTATTTTCTACTGAGTCATAGGAGTGCCATAAAAAAGAATAAAACTGTAAAAGAATAAGAAAATAAATGTGGAAATATAAACAGGAATGAATAAATAAGCACATATAAAAATGTGGAAATATAAAGAGAAATATGTAAAAGAATAAAAAAGAAAGCCTTTGCTTTCCCCCTATTGTTTCTGTTGTTCCCCTATTGCTTTTGCTTTTGCCTATTGCTTTTAGTATTCCTTGAATGGCCAAGCTGTCAATCAACTGTCTTTGGGTGGGATTTCCTGCCCAGGCTGAGAAGGACGATTTGAAGGACGATTGTAAATATTACTACTGTTCTTTCCGCTGATGAATATGTACATATTTGCATTACAGATGCTTACATGTTTACTTATTTACAGTACAATAATAACCCATTGGCTTCATTAATCAGTAAGTTAAATTTTCATGCTTAAAATCTTTGTACTATAGTTAAAATATGTTGTTACCAGATACTGGCAGAAAAACACTGTTTCATTATGTGGTAATCTGGTCGCAACTGGTAAATATGTAATTAGCATTTGGCTAGTTTAGTCAGGAATTAGAGAGGGGGTTGTTATATCTCCCCATATGTTTGTGGTTGATCTGTGTAAGCAGCAGGCTCATCCTGGGAATTACAGCAGGGATCCGGGTGTGGCGCTCACACACATACACACACACACACACACACAAACACACACACACACACACACACACACACACACACACACAAAGAGAGAGACAGAGACAGACAAACATTACATGGTCTTTTTCTCTCTCTTTTGCTTAACTAACCAACAGAACTTGCTTCCACCCTCTGCTTTCTATTTATCTGTGTCCTCTACAAACTCTGTCCTATATACTCTGATAGAGGGATTGATAGCTAATCCACTCTTTATCCTGATTGGCTGCCTTGTGGCAAAGCAAGGTAGCGATTTGACTCTGTGATTGGCTGAGTTTTCTTTGTAGTGACAGACTGAGAAGCCAGTTTTAGGTGAAAGAGGAGGTGGAAGAGGAAGAGGAGGGGACAAGGGAGGAGCTCTTCATTGTGTAGATTCCTGTACACACTAAATGTTTGTGTGTGTGGGTGTGTAACAGAGTTTTAGTGAGTACGTGTGTGTGCACATGGTGTATCACAGGAACCAAAACAGACTAGGGGTCCCGGTCAGCAGACCTGCAGAGGCAGAGACAGGAGGAGAGAGTGACAGTAAAGACTTAAGACACAGGAATCTACTCAGCGAAAGCATCAGTTCCGTCATCAGTTGTGCCAAACAGGAAGGCAAATTTTTTTCAATCCTCATCAGTATTTACAGCATTTTGGCATCATCATTCTTCACAAGGAGGCCAGAAAGTCACAATGGACAGCTACAGGTCTATCCAAAATGAGATCACTTCTCTGAAAGGTATTTCAGATTGTAATTCGCTGAATCAGAAATGTGTGTATTTCACTGGGCGTTATGTGGGAATTACATGAAATGAACAGGCCGAACAGTAAAGAACGAGGGGGACATTTTTATTGTGTTACTGTGTCTCGATAGGAAGGCAGACAGGGAGGGGTGTCTGACTGGTATTGTTTGAGAAGCGGCGGAAGCTCAGAATATCCCCCCAGCTCAGACACTTTCAACTCAGCTTCTCAATTTCATTTCAAAATGAAAAGGACATTTGAAGGTGGATACAAAAATGCGTGGATAAAAGCAGAGGGGGGGGGGGGGCTCCTCTTGCCTGTGTTAGTGCTGGCTTTCCCCGTCTACTATCTTTGTGTTGTTGACAAAGAAAAGTGTGTCATTGTGTCCCAGCCTGTGTAAACAGACAAAAAAGCACACCATCCGAAAGACTTACACTCAGACCGCACATTTGCCATGCAAACCCAACATGCAAAGTCAAACGTCATCGTGCCTCAGCTGAAGTTAGTGACGATATTGTGCTGAATGCATGGGCAGCTCTGCTTGGTGTTAGCGTGTGTGTGACAGGTGGATTGAGATGTAGCACAGTCTTTTGATTGTCATATACAACAGCTGCCTTTCTTCTCTGCATCACTTGTCCTCATTTGTTTACTTTATCTTCCTTCATCACTCGGCATGTTGCTATAGTTACGTCTTTTCAACATGTGACCCATCAGGTTTGACCTCTCAGGACAAGTTATGTGCACGTGCTGTTCCAGTTCCCGTTGTCACTTTCACGATGAGGGAGATGTCTCTAAGTGGAGAATGCTAAGAATTACATCACTCAGGAAGATGATGACCAGAAAGATGAGATGGAGCTGATAATAAACAGTAAAGTTCAGTAGGTGTAACTGGAGGCATATTTCTTCCACAGCATTCAAACAAGCAGATAGACATACTGTACATGCATATGTAAGATTACACAAGCAGGCAAACAGCAGACTAATGGGCAAAGTAAGTCAAGTCATGTTTATTTGTGCAGAGCTGTATATAATGTATCAAAGGGCTTTACAGGAAGTACTTCCAGTTCAGTCTGAGCTCTCTATGAAGACTAAAAAATGTATCATAAACCCCTTTGGCGTCTAAAGGGAAAAGGAAACTAGAATACAACCACATGAGAGGCAGTTCCTCCTCTCATAACATGTGGAGAGGAGACATAGAAATACGAGATGCAGCATTCCAGCAATGACCATGGATTATAAATCCAAAATGTATTAAATCTAATACAATCATTAAAAGAGAAGGTTAGTTAATGCATTGATTAATTGATTGAAAAATTGGTGGCAGTTGTTTTCTTTGTTTTAGATTTTACATAATGAATGTATGACTTTTCAAGAAAAAATAGAACAGTGTGATAGTTCCAGATGCTCAAGACTCTCTAATTAAGTCCCAAGAGAGTCCAAAGCAAGATGAAATGTGATCAGATGGTGTCATGATGCCGTTCTCCAGTCATAAAGGGTGGGGCAGGGTGGTGGTGGTCTGTGGCTGTTAGGGTAGAATGATGGTGTAGGGCTGATGTGGTCATATTGATTCTCCTGATAAATTAGCGCCAACACGCAGACCCTGGCCATCAACCACCTACTTGTGTTTCCCAGGAAGTGCGCTCGTGCATGCTTTTGAATCACAGGATTCGTTAATGACCAGATAGCGGGAGAGGCCAGGCAATATTTATGATCAATACATCAGAGATAATTGCATTAGGCAAACTTTTCAGGTTCCCCAGTGTCCCAGAATAAACCTCTTCGTGATTACAGATGTGTGACTGTCTGACACTTTGGGTTTTCTGTGGATGGTGTGTGTGAGTCTTCACACACTCACACTAATAGGAAACTATTTATTGGATCTCACCACGGTGCAAAAGTTAGACAAGGACCTCGAATGACTTATATAGTACCTCAGTGTCTGATGCTCATTCATCAGATATTTCAACTCAAGTGTCATGATACTAAGAACACAGTGTTACATTTTTAGAAGCAGTGCACATCCGTGCATGTATGTGTGCATGTTAACACAGGACTGATCATGTACAGTGCCAGGAAGCTGTCAGATCTACTGTGTGTGTGTCTGTGTGTCTCCATCTCATCCCTGAATTGATTTCAGTGTCACTTGCACTTGCTGGGGGGTGGGTGGGGGTGGGGGGGTGTCTGCAGTCATATAAAATCCCAGAGGCTTTCCCCTGTTTTATCCAGTAACAGATATCCACAGGCAGCTCCTGGATGCATTAGGAGCTGCAGCATCCTGCTGTCACACATGAACTATGGATGATATAGGTTAACAGTCAGCTTAGAGGCGAGTATTCATTCCATCCTGTTCCGTCACAGGCGTGGACTTGATGTAGTATTTGTCTCTGAAAGGGTCTAATCTTGCAGTCATAGGTGAGGATTTGACTTCTGTAATACGTGTTATATAACCTCAGGGTTGATGATATCCTGTGTCCTGTGTTGAAGGATTCATTTAACACTGACATGTTAAAATGGCAAGTTTTTTTCATGTTTGGTTATAATCTTTTGCCACATCTTACTGTATTCAAATCAATTATTTCTGCTCCTGTGGGAAATATAATTTAAGTATGATTCGGTCTGATGAACTAAGATACACAATATGAGTATTGTGTTACAGTGGTAATATCAGAGTGTGAACTGAGGAAGTATCAACTAACTACTGCAGGACTCCACTAACCTCTTGCCTGAAGTAAAAATCCAGTTTAACAAGCCACTGATGCTGTTGCTGCTAGAGGTTTGCAATGCAGCATGTACTGTTTCCCAGGGTAAACCTAGCAGGCATACAGCTGGCATTGAAAATCAAATGTAAAAGCCTTTAAGAAACCAGCTATGTAATAATAATAATAATGATAAAACTGTATTTATTTATATATTTTATATAATTTTTTTTTTTAGGTTAAATCTCTGTTAAAAAAAAACGAAAAAAAGTTGAATATTTGAATGAAAATGATGAACAATATTATTGACTTCAGCAAACAGAGAAACTCTATCCTACCAATGACAGTGACATAAAAAAAATGCTCACTACGCTCTGTGTGTGGCAGCAACACCACTCTTGTTCCTATACTGAGAAAAACATAAATAAGTGCAAATACATTTACTGGCCTTTAATCCGTTTACAGCTGTGACACACTGGAGAGAGGAACAGGGTGAGGTCCTCGTGTGCGTGCAGCCTCCTCTCCTCTATTGTCTGATGGAAATAACTTTTATGATGCAGGAAATGTTGTTGGGTTTGTAAATGTGTTTGTATTGCATTCCCACATGTTTGGGAAATTAAATCAGACCTCTATTCAGATATTTGTCAGGCCAGTGAGACACTTTAGTGTACGCTCTTGACATTTGTTGAGAGGTATAATATTTACTTTACATTAATTGGGCTTAAAATCTGTTTTTTGGAATGAGCTGTGATGGAATTTAAAGACTCCTTTCTCTTCCTTTGTCCATTTTCAAATAGGATTATCGTTTTCTGTTTGTAGCCATGGCATGTTCCTGGAGTGCCCAATGTCAGTCATGCACATTACACACTCATTCAGAATAATACTCTCTGTGTACACACACCTCTCTAATCAGAGTAACAGGGAATTCCCTGACCTGTTTGTAGGTATACGGGGGGTGACCACTCACACACACCCTTGCCTGTCTTCCTGCCTTCATTTCCTGTTTCTGTGCCACCGCTAAAAGAACGGCAGCCACTGACCTGCGCGAAAGTCTGTGTCCACGTTTCCGACTTGAAGAGCACGTTTAAGTACA
Organism: Seriola aureovittata; assembly: GCF_021018895.1. Lineage (NCBI taxonomy): Eukaryota > Metazoa > Chordata > Actinopteri > Carangiformes > Carangidae > Seriola > Seriola aureovittata. The sequence continues at coordinate 22,323,115 of NC_079370.1, read as the reverse complement.
TTCAGTTTCCGTCAGTCAGACTTTGCTGCACCACTGTTTCCTGACCTGGGGAATCCGTGGCAAAGGTGACATTTCTGTACTATTCATCATGTCTGGAGTGATGCAGGGTAAACAGAGGGTAGTCCAAGGCTGAGACGCAGGGCCAGGGGGCTTCCAGGTTATTGCGTAATGAATGCGTGTCAAACACAGTTGCATCTGGATGTTTTCCAGCCTTTGTGTGGTTGTTTACCTCTATCTTTAAAAACCACAAAAGAAAAGGTGTATGGCATCTGCTAGGGAACTCAGTACACAGGGTGCTATCAGTGGTATTTTGGGATATTATTTTCCCGTAATCACATGTTTCCAGGTCTGCGTGAACACTCTCTGAAGTGTCTGTGCTGCCGTCACGGTGCATTCATGTGAACGATGAGCACTGCCAGTAACAAACTGGCCGCTCGGATTATCACCAGTTTTTGCTGATTACAGAGAACAGTGTTTGCATTCAGGACAGTTTGAGGCTGGCGTTTGCTGCCAGACATGAGGAGGCGCCACAGGATGGGATGATTATGACTGCATCCTCATTTTGCACAAGAGAGAGAGAGGTGCTACATGCTCAGTGTGTGTTTACCTTGAAATGTGGCGCTCTATAGTGCAGTGACCAGTGGGTGTGACACAGAGAGAGGTGTTTAAAAAAACACACCTGTGTCTGTGTGCATGTTAAGAATCATGCCCTTGTTTGGATTTTATAGGTTGGGAAATTTTTATTATTATTAGATAACGCACAACAAACATCTTTAATCTAAATACATGACTTTCCCTCAAGTCTGTAGCCACTTTTTTTATTACTTTGTGTTTCCTGTCTGTTATAGTTTTAGAGCCAGTAGTCTCTAGTCCTCCGTGAATCACACCATTTCCAGATACTGTCGGGAAACTGTTTGGCTTACTCTCTTTGCTGACAATTGTTTCTTGTAAGTGTTGCTATATTGGATCCATGTCTTGGTTCTCACTGGTACAACTGAAGAAACAGAGAGCACAAAGACAGGAAGGAAAAATTGCAAGAGGGTTTTTAAGAGTCGGGAAGTTGTAGTTGCCTTAATGGAGACTGTTGATTCGACACAAAACGTGTGACTTAACCTGCGCTACTGTGCAGCCATACTCATTTGTATTGAAATGGATATGTTTGCTCGTTCAGTATTACAGCAGCCTGGTTAAAATCAATGTAATCCAACTTGGCTGCAGTTCTAGAGTAAAGTGAGATGTTATTCTGGCCACAAACATTTAGTCTTTGATCAGAGACAGCCAGCTGCCAAAAAAGGCAGCAAACTGTTGGACAAGAGCTGTGTGTCAGAGGAATGGGATGAGTCCTCAAAGCTTAGAAGTGAATAAGATAAGAATTTGGGAGGATTGTTTACGAGTTTCTGCAATTTGGCAAAGAACCACTGCTTTTGGACTCTGAACTTGAAGGAGTGATCGGCAGCAGGCCCCTTGAATTTCAAGTGTGCAGATCAATCATATTACAGGTCGGGTGTGTTCTTTTCTCCAATCTGCATCTATGCATGGGAAAATCAAACCAGGGTTTCATTTTCTCACGGTTGGTAGCAGAGGACTAAAAAGATGACTGAACAGCAGCTTTTTAAAACTAAATTAGTTAAATCAGACGGGAAGTGACTCACTGACCAGTCCTCAGACACAGTCACTTGCCTGTTTTGGGGTTATTTATTTAGATTTCTTTATCAAAAAGGATGCATGATCAACAAATGACTCAGAGTACGATAGACCACATTTTTGACCACAGACAAATGACTCATACATTCTGACCACACACTGATTGGCAGTCAAGGAATGCCAAGTTGAACGTTTTTGCAAATAATGATCTTCCTCAGCTGATAACCAACTTCCTAAGATAGTGAACACAGAGATGTGTACTGTAAAGGAAATTTCCACTTATTTCTAACTAGCGCATTTTTTTCTTTTTCTTTTTTTTTGCCATAGTGCTGATTGTCTTAAAGATTTCAGCACTTTAATGATGAATTTCTTGTTCTTCATCATTGTTTTAATAGTGCAGCTGGTCTGAGCAAACTCAAGGACCGGCAGCTGAACCCAAGGGCGATTAAAATACTTTCTTTGAACTAATTTTCATTTTCAGTATCTTGGATTGCTTGTTTTGCTGGATTTATTACTTATATTGAAATTGGTGATGTAGTGAATCAGAATGAGAAAAAAAATTACTTTAGAGTGATGTGGATGGGTCACTGAGTCACCTTAATTAGTATCATTTGACAGTTTCAGTTTGAAATGCTAAAGGTTATCAGCACAATTACAAACACTTGAAAAAGCTGACATCAAATTACCTTTTTTTTATAGGTACCATAGCCTCATTGCCATCTTAACAAACTGAGCCTAAACAAAACATGCTCATTATCATTGACAAAGAAGTGGAGTTTTCTCCCTTTATTTATGAAACCATTGCTGTGTCCCAATTCTGGGGGCCGCATCCTTCAGAGGACACGGCCTACTTTACGAAGGATCCGCCCATGGAAGACTTCGTTGCCCAGGAAAAGAAGGGCACATTTTTGAAGGAATCTTTTGAAACGGGACAGTCTAGTCGTGCCGCTGTGACTCAGTCGGTCTTCAAATGCAGCCTCCGAAGGTTGCGGCCCCTGAATTGGGACACAGCTCGTATGTTTGCCCTATTTGCCTAAAATGGGAACTCTTCTTTGCTCACAGTGTCACATGAAAACTGGTTAGCAAATTACAAGAACATCTGATTCATCAACATTTATTGAAATCTTCCAGCTCCTCAGCCCCCGCCACACATTAAAATGGATTGACTTGCCATCACCTCCTCCTTACTGCAGTGGGAGCAGTCTGACCTTAGATGTTTGTAATGTTCCAGTAGGAGATGGTGCTTGGCACGGGATGATGGTCTGATTATCATCAAACTGTGGAGGTCATGAGGCGTCTGTGTGGTCTGTCCTGTGTGAGCTATTTTACAAGAAGAGACAGGATGGAATGGATTGTGTGACTCTTGTTATTGTTGCCTTGTGGAATAGCCTTTCCATCCTCCCCTCATATTTTTCCTTATATTTAACCACATGGGAATTATAGCCAGTTCCTCGCCTGTTTATTATGTGTCAGGCTTTCTCTAGCGTGTTACGGCTGTGGTTCAGCACTGAATCCAGACTCTGACTGTAACGGTATACTCTACATTTAATATGTTTTATTCCATGCAAAAGCCTACACATTGCGATTCTCACTTTCACAACCTGGCACATCAGCACTCTTTGTCACAGGCTCTCTACGCATCTGGTTTCACACCTCTCTCCACAATGCCTTAAGCAGTTTGTACACAATTCGGGACATTCCTGAAACATGGTTATCTCTGCATCACTGCTAGGAAATGCATCATGGGTAGTTTCCCCTCTCTGTTGTTGAACTATTTTTGGTGATGGTGAGTTCTAGGGGAAAGACCTCACATTGTAGTAAGGTTGATCAGCAGCTCGACAGCTGTGATTTGACTTAGTGTCCCCCTCTTGGCAAACATGACCCGACGGAAGCCAAGGAAAACGAACACACTTCTTCTTGATGAGTGTATTGTCTCTTGAAAATTGGCCTCTGTATGTGTTTACTGCCATCAGAAAAAAAAATGTGTGAGGCCTGTAGCCACTTGGGGACAGCACTACAAGCCGACTTTGACATCACTTCATTCAGTTGATATAGTGAACATCTTAGCCAACAGTTTCTTTATTTACACATCCAGCAGACATTTGGGAGTTGTGTTTCTGGAAACCTGATGCCTTTTTTTTCTTTCATTTTCTGTTTGGTCCCCACCAACTCCTGGGGAGAAAATCTGGCTCTATAGCTGCTCAATGCTCCACTATTTTCCCCAGCTAGTCACTTATTGTGTCTGTGATGTGCGTGATCCAAAACAACACAGCCGTGGGCCATAAAACCAAAACAATGAGTTTAAAGACTAAAATGCTCCGTAGAGCTGACGAGAACTGCAGAGCTTCTCTGTGGGTTTGTCTATATGAGTGACCTCTTTTATATTACATGCAGTCATTTCATCCTTTGTTAATATAAGGGTAAATTTTAGTGCAGCTTTGAATATATATGGCAGGAGCATCAAAATTAATATGAAAACTACGCTAAACCTGCATACTGCAGTGGTTCAATGGGAGGATTTTGTTGATTGCACATTTATCAGTGTGCATATCTCACCAATTTTCTGGATGAAAAAAGTGTCAAACCTTCTGTGCTTTTCCCAAAAAACTTTTGTAATAATTAAAGGATGCTGATTTGATATTTATGAAAACCTGTTTTACAGTTTGCTGTGATGCCTTGAAGGATCTACCTGCTGCAGAAAAAATGCTGTAACACAGCTGTTGGAAATTTATATTTCAAAATTAATTTCACTTGATTTCTAGATTTAGGCTGAAGAAATCCTTGAGAGAGCGCAGTGACCTGAAAATAATGTAATTATAGTTATAAATCATGGCAAGTATCAGCAAAGTTAATTAGCTGTCCAAGCACCAAGGTTATAATGTAATGAGAGCTACAATGAAAAGGATGAAAGTAAATGTTGAATTGTGCGATGAAACAGAAAAAAAAATAGTAACCGACAGGAGAAAATACAGTTTAACCAGGATTCACGCAAGACATGATTGAAAAAACACCAGTTTAAAACACTTAACAAAGGTCAGGAGCAGCTTGGCAGCTGAATCCATTTAGCTAGACTGCTAAAGGGAGAAAGGATTATCAGGAGAGATGGTGGTTAGCTAGCTCTCACAGCAGGTGAACAACAAGGTGGCTGTGAGACTCGTCAGCGTTAACTTGCTTGTAGTAGCCAAAAGTAACATGCTAGCTCATTGTAAGCCTGGCTCTCAGGACGCGCATGGTTATTGGAACTGACAAACAGTATTTGTTACCTAAATGGAAATGTACTCTGTCACCATGTGTTGCCATATTCTATCAAATGATATATAGAGAGTATATATATATGAATATATCTGATCTCAAAAACATCTGAAGGTGTCTTGATATCTGAGGAAGCATTCAGACAGGAACTAAATGTGACACTTACAGTTTTTTAGTGTATAGTCTGACTGTTAGAGGCTAAAAGACCGAGATCTGAGGATGATCAGGGCTTGTAATAGATACCTATGAAACATTTTGTATCAGTTGAATTGATTATGAAAATGATCAAATATCACACGCTTGCCTTCAACAAAGTACAGTCTGATGAATCCCTGGTGATATGTATTTGCAGTGCAGCTGACAGGCCCGGCAGTAAGCTACAGATACATATGAGATGATAAAAAGAAAACATTTGATACTACACACACACACACACACACGACTGGCTTGTTAAAGAAACTGCCACAGAGCGGATGGCTTTTCCTTTCATGCTGTGGCTGCGCTGTTTTTTTCACAGGAGGATTAGTGGGTTGTTCAGACTGAGAGAAGAACAAAGAAAGGCGTCATCACCTTAAGAGTACACTTTCATGTCCAATTAAAATATGAGTAACGCTTACAGAGCTGCCATATGACGAGCGTTCGCCTGTATCCAGATATCAAAGACGTCTGTCGTTCATCATCTTTAAAAACAGTCATTATAACCAAAAGGCCGTGGTCGTCTTGTGTAACTGAAGCTCTCATTTGCAGTTCTCTCCCCTGGGTGCACTTGATATCTCCAGGTTGGGTTAATGTGTGTGTGTGGTGCTGTGCTGCAATTTAAGAATAAGAGTTAATCATTAACCTTTTGCATAAACAGCAACAGTTAAACTACACCGTCATTCACTGTAACCGCAGCTGCTATTTACACTACATGCAGGATATAATTCAGTTTGCATGTTGGACTTTTAATAGCTTTTATGGATTCACCTTCACCAGTGTCAACATTACGAGCCTGATGACCTGACATCTATACATACATTATATATAACTTTGACACTCTTTCACCTCGCAGACATGCTACACACCCTCTCTTTACAATGTGTTACGCAACACATACACGCTGTCCCCTCTTTGGCTTCAGAAGTGCTGGCACAAAGCCATGTCTGTGAGACTACAGTATGTGGCACTGGTCCAGCGCGTTTAAATGCTGCAGCGCCCCCCCTCCCACCGCCTCGGCCTGACTCTGTGGTCTTGTTGTCCCTTTAATCAGAAAAGACTGCTGTCTCTGTCGGATTGTCACCCAGTGTTTTTTTTTTCTCTCTCTGCAGAGCAAGAGACTTCTGGTTCATTTCCCTGACACGCTATCACGATACATAAAATGGTGAAAATTGGTCTTTTATTTTTTATCCCACCCACTCAAAGCTGCATGAAACCCTCACATTTAGCCTCACGGATACTGTGATGTGACTGTAATTATCGAAGGAAACATTTCATCCGTCTCTCCAACACAAAGCACATTAATTTTATCGATTCACTCTTGTTCTTTGTACCCTTTCAACTCTACGCCCTTGTTTGCTTTTGTTGCTTCTCTGAAATTTTAGCTCTTTTTCAAACACTTCAGTGCTATACACACACACACACACACACACACACACACACACACACACACACACACACACACACACACACACACACACGAACAGAGGTATTATTATGAAGGGCGGCTCTGACCTGTGAAGGAGGTGAGGAGGGTGGGGTGGAGGTGGGGTGGTGGTGGGGGGGGACTCCCATTCTGTTGATCTACACAGCGTGACGTGTTTGAAAGAGAGAGCGGAGAAAGAACACAGATAGTGAGAGAAAGTCACAGATCCGACGTGACACACTGAGATCAAACAGTGGAGAGAGGGAGTTAGTGACTCTTGCTGTTTCCAAGGTCTGGACTCGGTCTTTGGACGTTACTGTAAATGTTCAGCATGGAGTCCTTCTACTCGAGCAAAGGTAAGCCACGCTGTTGTACATTACTGGGGAAAAAAAAAAAAAAAAAAAAAAAACTGCAGCTGAAAGGAGAGAAAGGAGGCAGGTAGCCAAACCAAGAGGTAAAGTGATACAGGTGGAGAGCAGACGGAAAGGGAATTTCTGTGGGTGGAACTGCACATGGGTCAAACTATAACCAGGCAGCAAACGCGTAGCAGGTGTCTGTCTGGATCTGCGGTTGCCTGTTAGGGTGAATCTGAATTGTTGGTTGTCAGATTTGGCCGTACCATTTGAAGGATAGTTATCCCTTTTTAATGTCTCTGATGACATTGACCCATTGCAGGTAATGTTGCATCTCAGTGAGCATGACTGTTTTATAGCAACGACAGATTTACAGGGTGTTTTGCATCAGTGTGGTGCCGTACCTTCTTTATTTATTTTCTATAAAATGTACTATATCTTGATTAACAGTATATCAGTCATCACGGCATACGGTTATACACACTGTGATAGACTTTATATCATATATTTGGCTGATAGACACTTGTAGAGCCCGATCGGCAGATAGCTGTACAAATATCTATTTTGAAACAATGTCACTTCTTCTATAGTTTGTCATTGAGACAGTGACAAGTTAGTTTTTTAACAGTAAAATGCCCTCCACATTTGGTTAAAGAAAAAAACCAAAAAAGACTTGTACAATTATGAGTTGTGTGAAGAAATGTAATATATATAATGTAATATTGAAACTCTCAAATATCAGCATTGGCCTCAAAAGTCCTGCACCAGTTGGACCATAGTCGTTTCACGTGCATCGACTGGTGTTTGCTCTGTGAGGTGGGGATTAATATGGTTGTAAACGAACACACGAGTTAATTGTGTGTGTGTGTATTGGAAATTGATACTGTTAAATCATCCAGCAGCTATGACATTATGCAACTATGAAACACTGAACACAGCACAATCCAGCTGAGTGTGTGTCCAGCCTGAGGAGATGTGTGTGGATGTTTTGCTGTTCAGTCTGGTGTAGGAAGGAGCTCAGGGTCCACAGAAAGATGAGAGGTGGTACATTTTAGTATGATCATAATTATTAAGAAAAAAAAAAAACATAATTAATATGCACTGTATATTTATCTGGCCACCATATTTTGTAGTACAATGGGTAATAAGGTCCCTGTCAGTTAAAAACAATAATAAAAGAGAATATCATTAGCAGCTGCAGTTACAGTTGTGCTTAATAGTGCTGAAACATGAAGTGTATTTAAAGGGTGGCTCAGGGTCACCAGCTCATACAGTGAAATATGTGCATGAAAGCAGACAATAGCACAATGGAGCAGCATTAATGTAAAGTGTCCTTTTGTAATGAACAGGACCCTGAGAGTTGGCATAATGAGCCAATATACTTTTTCTCCGTAGTGCCTGAATCAAATGTTCTGTGTTTGTCACTGGATCACTGTGTCATTCAGATTTTGTTGCCTGTTTGCTTTTCCTGTCTGTGCTTGCAGGGAGCGCAGGACAACATGCTTTAAAGCTTGTAATGATTGTGTGTAGCATAATAGAGGGGACTATACTGTAGCTTTATTGTCCTCATACCAATCCTCAAAACATGTTATTTTCCTAGGAGTTTGTTTTTTTTTCTTTTCCAGAAGAGGTGAGATGTTACAGGAATCAAACATTATGACACACCAGTAATAACCTCCCCTTTTGTTTTTTTCTTTCTTGCTTGCTTTCTTTTTCTTTTCTTTTTTTGTTTTTTAGAAATGTTTTATTATTCTGCCACAGATTGAAAGATGAAATTATACCTCAACCCACAGTATCACACTTGATAAAATCTTCAAAGCTTTTACATGCACAGTTCTTAACACTAGCTGTCCACCATGATCCCTGCAAACTGGAAGCCCCCCTTTTACCCACCTTTATTTTAATCATCTTATACACTTTACAATTTACATTTGAGGACTCACCCCTCAGCCTACAGATGTTCATGTGCTTCCACTGGCTGACAGTAGAGAGGCATTATATCTGAGAGTTAGGGCCAAAGGTGTTGGGTTCTCACTGTCTCACATGGTTTGTATGGGGAATTATATCCGTGGCGAATGCGTCCTATGGAGTGATGTGAGCTTTTTTTTTTTAAATCTTCAGTTAGTAGGGGTAGGTAGCATGAACATGGGTGAACAGAGCACATCAACAAAATGAGGTCATAGTACTTTACTCACTGTTTAACTTACAAGTACGCCTTTGTAAGCACAGTGCTAAAACCACACAGACATAACCGCTCATAAATGATGCACTAACGCTTCCTGTTTCAATGTTCAGCAGTAACCTCTCATCCCATAAGGCTGCATCAAAGATGAATTAAACTTTCAGAGGTGTAACAGTAATAAATGATGCTGACTGTGGCCATGTGGCCCTACACAGATTTACTGTCGTCTCTTACGACTCCCTAATTTGCCAGTTTATGTCCCTGTTTCAGCAGCCTGAGCAGTATATTACCCTCCCCGCGTTCTGCTGAGTGCGATGCTGCCGTGCCGCTGACTTCTCAGTCCACAGAGGAGGGATTTTTCTCTCACTCAAAGGCCTTTTTAGCTGTCACGGTCTCTGGGATTACCGAGGGAAAGGTTCCCACTGAGCTTCCATCAGGCTTCAGCACGATTCAAAGACCTCCCACAGAGTGAGAAGAAGTGCTGTACTGTGTGCGTCTGCTGGAATGTTTGGCTGGTGGAGGTTTGTCTGTCTGGCAGCTCCCAATGTTCCCAGCACTGGTGGAAATGTGTGTTTGGGTGTTGCTATTGTTGGACGGAAGAAGGTTCCAGTCACCTCCCCCTAGTGGGCGGCCAAACAGTCTATTGCAGAAGTAATCTTGGGCCATGGACCCCCCCCCCCCCCCAAGGGTTTCCATCACTGCAGAATGTCACTGTAAGACATAAAAAAAAAATGAACGTTAATGTTGGTAAATCCCTCTGCATTGGTCTAAAAGTGTGTTTTTTTTTTTTTTTGTCCACAGCTGCTTTATACTGCATGAAAAGTTTGTCTTGAGTTTATTAAATCCCTGCAGCCATCTGAAGGAGGCAGGACATCTAGACAAAGCTTCTAGGAGCGTCGCATCAGGTGGCATTGCCTTTATGCATTGCTGTTTACCATTACTCAATCATGTGCAAATGACACCAGGCTGCTAAAAAAGTGATAATTCCCCACAATATTACACATGCTGTTGTGTCACATTTTTTACATTACGATGTGACCATTTATGATGTGAGATACAGTAGAAGTTGAACTGAAATAGCATCGGATTGATGTGGTTGTTGAAATGCCTTCATCAACATTTCTAGTATGTATTTCTGTCGTCACCGTGTAAGTTGAATAAACGAACCTATACATCACCTGCCTCTGGCTGCAGATTTGAGATGCTGCGTGTTCAGACTGTGCCGCTCTGCGACACTCAGTGAACAATATGATTTCCTGGAGAAACCCTCTCCTGTTGTTGTCATGTGCCACTGTGATTGGCGGAGCTGGTTTAGAGCAATGAGACTGACTAAGAGTGAATTTAGTCTGATTGATATTCCACCTCATCCAGCCCTTTGGCATTTTGTTTGGCTGCATGAACTAAATAGCAGGTCCACACAGTTCGTGCGCCCAAGACCAACCACTTTGGTTTGTTGGGCTTATGTGGTTAAAACAGGGACTGAGAGTCGGGACATCTCTGCCTCTGCTGCACAGACTGCTCCTAACTTTGCAGGAGTGTAGCGTTGTAGTTGAAACTGAATTTGCTTTAAAAAAAAAACTTATGTTTTGCAATTTCAGGGAACTGATAAAACTTTTTCCAGAGCTGTCAACTACACATCTCACAGTCTTCATCAGCAGATGGACCTTGTTCAATGAATAATTGTACTAATATCATAAAAACTACAGTGTGAGATGGGGATGAATGCTCTGAAAAAGGCATTGAAATGGACCTTGTTAAGATTAATTTGTCAAACTACTAGTCCTACTAAACTAACAAGATCAAGAATACCCATTATGGTCAATTTGGGTCTTGTCTTTGTTTTGTTTTAGCTCAAAAAGTAATTATGGTAATGATAACATTGTCTGACTTTTCACTAAGTTAACTGCTAAGATCAAGGACCATGGTGACGTCTGTATAAACACATTTAATGTTCTGCGACAGACTCTTTCAAAAGTATTTGGGCCTTAAGGTCACATATATATTTACATGATGCACTGATGCTACTGAATAAATACTGTTCCAAGAAGACATTTTCACTTAAAATAAAATAATGCTCGCTTGGCACATCACGTCCTTGACACATCCTTTTTAATTGCGCTAACCGGTTGTAAGCTGTCCTCTCAGGAAATGTGATGATGACGGGATGTTCTAGAAGAGAGACCTACTGCTCTGTCGGGCCGCTTCCTCTCACATCCTGTTGTTCTGTGTTTTTTTAATATTTTGTTCATCTTCACAAGCATAAAAGATGACATGTGATTCTGGCAGCAGTTGTTATCACATGTCAGTTACCATCAGAGTTGCACAAAGTAACTACGCACTTTGCTGCAACAAGTGGAAGACAAGCTCTCAAGTGAACTTTTGAAAATTAGTTCCTTAGAACTGATGTAACAGTAAGTACTGTCGGTAAAGGGTGGAGTGCTTGACAACTTTCTTCTGTATTAGGGCATGATTTTAAAAAACCCAAAAGTATTTCTCTTCACTTTGGTTTGTCACTTCTTGCGCACCAATTTGCTGCCATTAACCATACCATCATATACCACGAATCTGTGTTGTTTCATACTCATAGGATTGGGTCATTGTTTAGTCAAATAGCAGAAAATGAATCTGCTACACTTTAGAATGTATATCTGTTAATTGTTTGTCAGCTGTTTCGAATAAAAAAGAACAAAAATCAGCCTCTTTAATGTAAATATATGGTCCTATTTGATAAAGAAAAGAAGACGTCAGCATTTAAAATGAGCAGCAGCATGTGAAACGTAAATTCATAAAACCTGCCCACTAAAAGGTTAGTATCTTCCCCATAACATAATAATAATTCACCCGATGTCACATATTTACCATAAATATTCACCATAAACACTCACATAAGCAGTGACAGTCAGCTGTTGAAAACCATACAAAAAGTTAGACAGCTACTATTTTAGAACAGGATATTTCTCAGATCACCAGTGTCATAAGTTGATGATTTAGCACAGTGTTGGTTACACACGAGAAACACTAGCAGGGATAATGCTGGGTAGCTGGGATTCATATGCAGCTTCCATGCACAGGTGCTTATGAGGGGTCTGTCCTGCACAGTAGCAGGGCAACGTGGGTGGTAAGTGTCGAGGGCAGAGTGGAGCGACCCCGTTTTTAAAGGACGGCTGTAAAGTTTGGGCTTTTCATCTGAAATAGTCGAGTCACTGAGGAGGTCTGGAAGCTAACAGTGTTGTTTGTCTGGTACTTTAACGGATCAGACTGTGTTTACTGTGGTGAGCCTCAAGCTGTTTACTCACTTGAGCATATTAAAAACAATTTGTCGTCTAGATTTTAGGATTGCGAAAGAGGAAAGAGACAGAAAAGTTCAATACAATTCATCTAGCAGTTGAGTAGAGGGTGTTTGGGAACCGTTCTCCAGTGCTCGAAGTACTCGGAAACTTGTAAACAACGTAACATATACTCCATTACAAGTAAAAGTCCTGCTAAGAAAAATAACTAAATACTAACATTTTACAGTGCTATAAAGTATTATATTTGTGTATTATTATTGTTGATACATAAACATATAAGCATCATTTTAATGTTGTATCTGGTGCTAATTTTAAAAGCTTTACATTCTGCTGGGTAGTTTAATCAGTAATATATTTTATAAATTCATCATATGCTCTGTATATAAAATCTGGATGGTCCACAGTAGCTCCAGCTGTTAGATAAAGTTAAATGTAGTGGAGTAAAAAGTACAATATTAGAATGAGTAGATGTGTAAAGAAGCCAAAAATGGAATAAATGGACTTACAGTCCAGCTCTGCTGTTCTCCCTCTATATTTATAACGAGCCTCTGTCTGATAAAATTAGATTTAAAATAGCTCTGAGTGTCATGATTGTACCCCTCGTAGTATCTGTTCTCAGTAACTCGCTAACTTGCCTCTTCGCAGTTTGTCCAGTAGATGGCGATATTAGCCAGTTAACACGAGTTTCCCTCTTGATGTGTCACTCTGGTCTCTCTTCCTCAGTCTTCTGTGCAACAGGATTCACACGATCCAGATGCCCCCTTAGTTCGTTGCAGACATGAGTTCAGAGGAGATAAAGTTGAAGCATGATAATGTGATTCAGCTCTTTGTCAGACAGCTATTAAAACACCAGGGTGATCCAGCATGTGGAGGGAAAAATGTACCCATTAGATTGAAGTGTTTGCACGTGTCAGAGGCCATATTCATTCTTGCCGTGCTTTGCTAATGCAATGCACATGGGAGGCCGTTTTAGTTTTGTCTCCGTGGTTTGCTGATTAATCAATAACTGATGTGTCTGATAGATTTACTGAACTGTAAATCTGAATAAATTTTACCCATCTACATCTCCTACACACTGTTATATATATATATATATATATATATATATATTTTGTTTTAGTGTAGCTTACAGATATTTTTTATTTCCCACAGCACTGATCATACTAATGCTCTGTGTCTCTCTGTCTTTGTCTTTCAGGTGAGTGTCCCTTCTTGTCAGAAGATGGTCCAGAACATCTGAAGCTCAAAACCAATAAGTACTGATTAAATTAACGCAAAGGGAAAATCATGGGAATGCAATTACACACAGGAAACACACATAGAGTTACTCAGAGAGACCAATGGGAAGACATTTGTGATGTTTGTTCCTTGGCTTGGTTCCTTCCTTTTTCTTTTTTCTTTTTTCTTTTCTTTTGTGTTTGTCTGTTGCATGAATTAAAGCCTTTATGTCTCAGGGGGGTTTGACGGGCTTTTATCACAATGCTTAAAATTCCACATATGTCTTAATGACATGGTTGTTTGACTAGTTCAGCGATGGATATGCTGCAACACACTGACACATTTACTTCAGGACAGGTTTTATGCTGTCTTGAATGATTCATAGTTTTCATGAATGTGAAGGGCTGGGTCAAGACCTGCCCTCACAGGCCATCCTTTTCCTCTGAAGTACATCTGGAATGTTTTACACCCAGTATTATAAACACGGAGGGGCTATAACACCTGGGTGTAGCCTGGCCCCCCGTAACAGAGCAGGTCGCTTCACTGCTTTGCTTTAGGTGTAAGGTGAGTAGTGGGACGGATGGTCTATTTAGTGAAAGTCCACTGTCCATCTCAGTGTGTCTTCAACAATGTTTACGGAGTCTGTTGGCCTCTGTTAAGGGTCTGCTCATGTTGATATCTGCTGTAAATGTAAATAGAAAATAATAGGAGGTGCAATACAGTTAGTGAAACGAGTGTGTGGGTGTGTGATTGAAGGGCAGGCGGGGGAGGGGCAAACAATGGCGTTTCAGTTATTCTGAACTTCACTCACAAAGCAAAAATGTCAAGAACGTGTATATGTGTGTATGTGTGTGTGTGTGTGTGTGTGGTCAACTAGCCTCAATACAGGAGCAAAAATGTGTCTCCACATATGAGCACCTTTTTTGCTGGTGCTGTTTGGATTGGGGGGGGGGGGTAACGTTGCAATAGTACACATATGTTTCCTCCGTAGCTTTTGTGTGCGTTCTGGTGCTCAATGGTTCACATTTCATCACCTGAGGGTGAGTAATTACTCATGCAGAGACCCGGCCACACCTCACTTGGGTGCTCTGGCAGGTCTACAAAGCGAGGTAGTTCATTGTCACAGATAATTAAAGCGGGTCACATTTCTTTTCCAAAGGACATGCCAACATTTGATACTTGAATTATATGTAATTCATCTGCAGTGTGTTTTCGAGGCAACAGCCATTACTTGCAGGCTTTACTTTTACCACAAGAGTGTACTGTTCATGCAGTTTTCCTCTGTGAAAGGGAATTGTGGGAATTGTGAAAGCAGCACAACTGGCCCCACACCTTTGAGCAGAACATTAATTAGCGGATTCGTTACAGTAAACTCTTTAAAAGCCCATAGTGTGGTTTTATGTCTAAGACTGCACCTTGAGAGGAGGCTGTAAAAACATTAAGCGATACTGTGTTGTCAGGGGAGTAACCTGAGAGGCTGTTGACTGCAGTTACTCTGCTGTTTTGTCCCCACAGGGGCCACACGCCCTTAAAGACAAACTGTTAACATTTCTTTCTATGATTGTTGCCTCTCTTGGATTTCATAAAGGAGTGTTTTTTTTTGTTGTTTTTTTTGTGCGTGCAGTCAACGTGTGGTATCTGAATCCACTGTATTGTTCAATACTGGAGCCGGCCCTGCTCACTGGTTTTTTATTACATTTCGGGAAGGGAAGCCTGCCCATTGTTTGGATTGTTATCCTGTCTTTAAAGCTGGAGTTTTAGTAGTAGGTGTCACACTGGAAAACAGGATGTAGAGCCAGTCCAATCATGCTGATAAGAACAAGTAAAGAGGAAAGTGAATTGCCATCTCCTGCAGCACTGAGGACACTTGAATTGTGGGTGGGGTGGTCCACGAATAGCCTATATAAAATAAGATAAGCTGATAAGTAAAAATTTCTAACAAGCTAAGGGACGCTGATCATGAGGTTTAGTGTAGGTGTTTATTATTGCTTCCGCTGCATTGTAATTCAGTCATGTGCCTTTATAGTGATGGCCTGATATTTATGGATCGTTATTTCCCAGCATTCATGTCTTGGACTCTATCACGTCTCATCATTGTAAAAAAAAAAAAAAAGAAAAAACGCAAGAACCCCATGGGCACAACAATGCAAGGTAATCAATTCTCATATCCTACTCCACCCATGCTCTCTACCTGCGTAATTAGATATATTGTTATTGTCGTTGAGTCACAGGCAGAGTAGTTGGCTGTGGGTTACATTTATGTATTTATTTTTCTCACATTGTGGCATGAAAGGACATGCTGGGTACATGTCGTCGTGTCTTTTCGGCGCTTCGCTGCAGAGGAGCTGTGATCCCAGACAAACAGAGCATTCTGTAATGTCACAGTATCCATAAAAACGCTTGTTTAGGCAGTAAGTCCATCACATATCAAGTGTTATCTCTGCAGATGGATCGTTGCTCTCTCCTCTGTTGAGGCTGTCTGAATCTAACTGACTTCACACCTTTCTGTTATGCAGCTGGGGCGGTGCTGCGTCCTCGACACGTTGTCCCTTACTGCCACAGCTGCTGTGTTTCTTTCCTACATTATAGAGTTACATGAGCCCTCTTGTGGGTGGTTCAGCTCAGTGAAAGCCAGTTGAAGAAAGTTTGACAATTAATAGTGATGGTGAGTCGACGCTGTCTGTGACTTGATTTTAAAGCTGTGGCATTTTCTTTTCCTCGGCCTCAATAACTTAAATAAGTTTACTGCAAGTCTGTCTGCAGTGAAAGGATCAGTCATTTTTTCTCTCTCTGCTCTGAGGAAAGAAAGAATGCAACTGATTCATTCTCTCCAGATGGAGGGATTTTATGGGAGTGATGATAATAAATCACCTCCCCGTGTCTCTGTGTGGGAGCATATATGTGTGTTTGTGCATGAGGAGGCACCTGTATTGTGTTTGTCCGTATTTTATTGGTGGCCGATCGTCAGGATGCCTATCTAAAAATAAAGCTTTGCCTCTTCAGGTTACAATACAAATCCGTACACTGTGGCAGCCAGTCAGGAAGTCAGAGTCTAGATCCTGTGTCCAGTTTTGTTCTTTTGATAGCTGGTTGCCCATGGCAGCAACAGCAGCAGAAGCAGTAAGCCCACGTTCCCCGGGACCTCAACCGTGGACGGCACATGGTATTTGCTAACCTGTGGGTTGTGTTGCTACAGCAACCAAAGCCCAGCATGGCCACACCCATGTGAGGTTAGCAGACGCTGACTCATGGAGCAAATATTCAAACGATTTTTTTTTTTTTCTTTTGTTTGAATGATTCGACTTTGTTTCTTTGTTTGGGACATTTTTTTTTCATAGTGGGACACTATCTTTACCAGATGTCTGCTTTTTCACACAATCAGGGTCTGAGGGAGGAATGAATGAGCTTGTCCTCTCATAGCAGGCTGAGGGTGGCACAAACATGCCGGTGCCTTTTGGCTGGCATTACCACACCTGGCACACCCTACGGCCATTTTACACCGTCCTCACCCACCACACTGCAGCTCCATTTTGTGAGGGTCCATTGAAGCATTATTTATAATTACAGATACTGAAAGGAGGTTCACAATGTTTCAAGTTTTTCTTCAGACAATACTCACATGGCCACATCTGAATTGAATGAGTTTCTGATCCACAGTCCTCAAAATGTAATTTGAAGTTTAGCTGAAGCTCATATGAGGCTTAAACAGTCTGAGTTGGCAAATATAGTGTGTCTCTACAGGTAGTCATTGAGGACATAATTTCTATTTTGCTTTCCCTGCTGTTTGTCATGGCTGGGTGGAGAAAAAGACTAACTTTGGGAGATACTCACTTTGTTAATCTAACTCAGGCTGTGTGAATTTTCATTTACTCGGGTTTTAAGAGAAAAATGTGTCACTTGCGGAGTCAGTGTGTCAGAGCTAATGGGCCTTTTTTTTTTTTTTTTTTGAAAATCCTCACTTAATTATCTCGTCATGTTTGTCAAGCCTCCCTCAGTCAAGGATCAGTGCAGGGGCCGGAGTGTAGTTCTGACACAGCCGTCGACATTTATTGAAAACATGATTATGTTTTGACAGGTTCATCTCCCTCAACTTACCTGCGATCCGACAGCTCTTTGCAATGTGGTTCCACCTGCTGGTTGTTTGAACAACGAAAGAGAATTTGCATTTTCGCTCTGCGTGTTTGGACTGTTTCTCCTTTGGTTGGCTAATATCTGACTCCAGTTCTAAGATTAACTCACTCGCCTTTTATCGTCTTACAAAAGGCTTAATTGCTCCCCACAAACCAAGGAATAAGTATGCAAGAGACAAAACCTGACTTGTTGTTGTTGGGTGTATTTTGGACGCCTTGATAGTGCCTTTTGTTATCTGTCTGTCTCTGTCTACTTTTTCTTGTCCTCCCTTTTTTTTTGTCCAGTGTCCACTCTTCATCTTAATCTCTGTGGCTGTAATTTGTGAGGTTTCTGGGAACAAAGCGTCCAGTGTGTATCTCCGTGTTGTCTGGAATAAAGCGTGGGCGCCCTCAGATGTATGGGACATGGGGCAGGGTATCCAGGGCAGCGGAGAGGATGTGTCCAGCCTGGCAAGGCACTCAGATTTATAGTGTAGATGTTCCTCTGCATTTATGGGCCAGAGATGAAAAGATTCCCTTGTTCTTTTTTTTTTTTTCTTTTTCTCACAAACACCCTCCCTACCCTGAATGTACCCCTCCACCACCCATTCCTTCTCTCTTTTAGCCCCATCTTGCATGCCATGTTGATCTGCTGGTCAGGCAGTGGGTCTCACAAGGGTGAAAAGAAAAGCAGCAGTGTGGTTTTGACTGAAAGCAGAAAGAAGGTGTTGTGTTTTGTTGGAGGTGCTGAGGCCTGTGTATAATATGTCTGATCAAAGCAGCATGGACAGAGGAGATCCCATTGGAGATCGGTTCTGGCTCAGCCCAAGAAAAGGTAAGTGACTCAAGACTGAGGCAGGATACAGTGAGGGGATGATTCTCAGCATTGGTCGGAAATAAGTTTATGTCACGGAGAGGTGTGGCCACTTACAGACAGCAGCTCATTTTTTTTTCTCATTTTGGACTACAGAGAGTTAAATAGGGAGTTGAGCATGTCATCGATCTTTCTTATGCAATTACACTTAGCGCCTAAATGGTGCAATACATCTCTTGCATGCTGATTCTGATCCCTGGCTGCCGTTTAGCTGAGCTGGCATTCAGCTCTCACAGGAGAAAGAACAAGAGAGTCGAGGGCTGTTTCAAATTTTCTGTCCAGATCTCACTGCTGGAACTTGTTTACAGCACAAAGCGCTTTTGTAGTCACTGCCTGTTTGCAGAATTCAGTTTTACATCAGAGTGGAAAGAACATACTCTGTTTTGCATATAGTATGCTGCCGGAGGAAATAGTACCCTGTTCACAAAGCGCTGGATAATAGATGTGAAAAGTTGGAGTGATGAATACTTTGGTATCCTCGTCATCAGTTCCAGGGAAAGTTCCCATTGCTATCCATGGTTGATGCTTTAGTGTTAGATATGGCAAATCTGTCACGTTACTGCGCCTGCTTTCAGTCTGGCCCCATTTGCCCCCTCCTGATTGGGCTCCTGTCCAAGTCTGAGAGGCTGTAGGGGGCGTCGTAAGGTTGGACACAAAGAGACTCCACCGCTAACCCATGACAGAAAGCTTGTTAGAGTGACAGTAAGTAAGAATGAAGGGGACTTGGCAAACTCTTTGGGTTCTCCTGCTTATTTTTAGTCAGTATAAGGAGGGCATAATCTGTTACTTCATTTCTTTCCACTCTGGAAAAGGAGAAGTCAGTGCGATCCGTGACTCCTGGATTTGAGAACACAAGCAAGGCCTGTCATTTTTACCTCAAGCACACATCAGTTTATAGATTTTCCATGTGCATTAATGCGTATATTGGTGAGACAAAAGCCAAGAGCTGGCTTTTCTTACTCTACCCACACAGTAGGCTATTCTGCTTGTGACGTCAGCGCAGTTTTATATTGCTGAAGTCTTCCTCTAAAATATACTCTGAGTCTTTGCTGAATTTTTCTTTCACTTTTACACAGTTACACAAACTTTCTTTTACAAAACAATGGTTGTCTTGCTCCACAGTTGCTTTTAACAAGCATTATATAACTCCAGATACATTTACGAGGCAAGAAAAGTTTGGGTTGGCAAAGCAGCAGGAACGGTTCCCATAGTGTGTTGATTGATTTCAGAACTTTACTTTGTGTATTGTTCTTGCTCCTCAGCTCTGGACAGAGGAAAAAAAAAAATCTCCCTCTTTCTACTGTAATTTGCCCCTTGCTGCCTCTGTTATCCAAGAACAGTTGATTATTTATTTTTGCAGCAGTGTGAGGAATGCCAAAGACACCTCTCACTCTCCCTCTCTGCTCACTAGCTCCTAACACACAGTACCTCTTTGTCTGCAGCCAATTTGTGGTTAAGCACACTTCTGTGGGTTTGAGTTTGGTGGTACAGTTTACAGCATATGAGTTTTTTTTTTCTTCTTCTAGCCACCCCTGAAACGTATCTCTGGTCTTTCTGTCTCTGCATAGGACACGTAGTTCCCTTCATGTCACCAATCGTTAACCCCACAAGATCTTCCCAATTATACCCAGATTCACCAAGGACCAGTCGGCACAAGAGGTTAATCCTCGCAGCTTCGTCCTTCTTGCATTTCAAAGGCCACTTTCTCTCTCTGTTCGAACACTAATTGACACCGTTCTTCATGCTGACCCATACAAATATCAGTCAAGGTTGTCTTAAGGTTTCTATGAGGGTGGGATTAGGGCCTCAAATGTGTCAGTCAGCATAGAGAATAGTTCAAATAGTCAAGTCAACAAGGCCTTGAATTCGGTTAAGAAACTGCTACACAATCATTTGCTACGTCCTGTGCAAATTTTTGTGAATAAATGCGAAAAATATAAGAAAAAAATATCACAAACTTTGCACATTTTGAACTAAAGGCTAACATTAGCATGCTAAAAGGTTCACAATTACAATTCTAACATGTTTAGGTACAATGTTTACCATGATAACCCTCTTAGTTTGAAGCTGATGGGAATTAGATTTGCAGGTATTTAGTGGTGAACCAAATTTTTTAGCAAGTTGAATTCTTGACCTGATGATGGTGTTGGATGAAAAGTTATGTAAAGTTAGATATTGTGGTCATCAGACTGATTATAAATTATCCTCAAGGGAACACGTTTCAAGTTAATCCATCCAATAGTGGTCAAGCTATTTCACTTAAAGCCAAAGACAGCCTCAACCTGTGGGGGTGCAAGAGGAAAAATAAGGGGAATGGCAAATTCCTTAGGTTTTACCCTCTGGGCACCTTGAATGTCTAGAACAGATTTCATGTCAATTCACCCAACAGGCATATACTATATACTGAAATTTCACTCTAAACCAAAATAGTGTAAAATGAAATTTAGAACCCTCAGCCAACCTGCTGGTGGTGCTAGTTAGCTGAGAACCAAAGTCAGACTTCATCCTCTGGGGACCATGAATATCTGCACAAAATCCATCCAACTGTTGATGAGATATTTCAGTTTGGACCAAAAGTGGTGGACCAGCACGATAGACCACTAGCATGGCTGCAAAATTGCAATTAAGATAAATTTTCACATTTTGGTTGAGTTATGACATGTGTGTTGTCCAGATCAAAACGTGCAGATATTTGATATCAGTAAAAATTAGGATTATTTTTTGTATAATGTTAAAGCAAAGAGAGAAGATGTGAGTCCTCTGCCTTCAAATAAATATTTCTATATACACACCATAGTGCTCTTTTAGTCTATAGGGGCACTTTTTCACTAATTTACTGTATGTTTTTGTTTCACCATTTACATTTAAAGGTTACAAAAATTTCAAGAGTTTGTTGAATCATCATTTTCATTAATCAGTTAAAATTGACTCCGACAGCCTATAATTACTTTAGTGACAAGCCCGGCCTTCATATGAGGCAGTTTAGAACAAACTCTAACTTTAGCACATTCCTGAGTTGGAGGTGTTTGTGCTTTAACATGCATCAGCTCTGTCAGGAGTCACAGCTGTCCCTGACTGGGGGGTCACCACTCAACTTACTAGGACGAGATCCACAAATAAAAAATAGGCTTATCAACCAGATATAAAGAGAGCCCTCGCACATTGCAGAATGATTTGTCACAGCTTCAAAAGTAAAAGCCATGAATTGGAATAGACTAAAGGCCACTATCCCTACTTGCCTTGCAAAGATGATCAAATCCCTCTCTGTCTATTTTATCCAATTTATTTTGCTTTCACACCAAAGAAACCTGTTTTCTTTTGTACTTTTCTTTTTTCTTCTTTTTTTTGTAGTTTAATTGTCTTGCACTAAATTTGTTACTTGCTCACATTACATGTGTCATTCATTAGGGGGACCCATCACATGTTTGCATTTGTTCGTTAGTTTTCAACACAGGTTTGACGTCACTGACTTCTCGTAATGCAAGCACATACATTAGAGGGTAAGAAAGGCCCTGCTAACCTTTCCCTTCCCTGGAAGTGGCTGGAGTTGCTTGGATCTGATATCAGAATGGAGGGCACGTGTGCAGCGCCAATAGACCACGGAGCAGAAGGCCTTTACAGTGGGCCAGTGGCCAGCTACCATCAGTTGGTGGTGACAAGTCTATTCTGGGACTCTTGGAGGTCTGAAACTCTGAAGCAGAAGTGGGCTCCTAACCAGGAAACTATTCAGGCACTTCCCCATAGTCGTATTACTCCTTTATCTGCTTCAGTCAATCACATCATGCTGCTCTGTGGTTGGCTGCTACTATGTCTGTTTAT